>NC_030856.1:10525103-10532095 GCF_000208745.1 Theobroma cacao | reverse complement strand
AAATAGGGCGACTATATATATATATATATATAATAAAGCTTAAAATCTTAAAATTGCATCAAGTTTTGCTTCTAACTTTGAAAATAAGATTTTTAGACTTGTTATTTAATTAATTGGTTAATTTTGAATATAATATACAGGCAGCTATGAAGGGTGTAATGTGGCTGTTGCAACAGTTTCCTCAGTTGGAAGACCAGCTATGAAGGAAGCTATGTTATATATGGAGTGTGGACATTCAATCAACAGCATCTCAACTGTCCTTTGGGTTAATTTTGTTGCGTTTGTTTCCTAGAGTTTGTATTTGTTGAGATATATCTATACTTTAAATAATTTTTTTTGCATAAAAATCGTTTTATGCAATCGATACTCATGGATTTGACCCACACAGCTTCATGCTTCAGCTATTCGATAAGGCATGTGATGTTCATGTGCAATCTGAACTACAATTGTTGTTAGATTTTCTCAATACAGAATTATGAACTTACATTATTTATATTTATTTTGTCTTTTGTAAAATAAGCTAAACTTATTTGGTCTTGATAAAGTGACACTTAATTATATTCTATAATTGGATCTGATTATTCATGTATGTAGCACAGATAGAAGAATTTGTTGATTCATATATGCAATAGTGATACATGAAGTTGTCGGTCCATGTATGAAATAGTGATGCATGAATGCAATAAATGTGGAATTAATGTGTAAGATGTGGAATTAGAGTGTAGGCCTACAGGAAACCCTATCTCCTAAAATAGTTGGGACTAGGGATTCACCATATAAAGGAAAGGCTAGGTTCCTTCTCCTATCATTCAAAACATAAAGATCTCACCCACTAGAGAGTTATAAGGAAAAAGAGAGGAAAATCTTAGTGCATTGAAGACTAGTAGTCAATCTGGTCAATATTATTTTCGTTGTCAAACCATAGATCAGAAATTAGGTACGCTTTGTGTTCTAAATTTTTATTATGGTAAATCTTGGATTTGTATAACCTTATTTATATAGAAACTTTTTTATCAATTGATATCAAAGCCTACCATAGTTTGAATTTAGGATCTAACTAAACATTAATTTATGTGATTTAGAATAAATTTTAAACCCATATTTTTTTTTCAAAAATGTTGGCTATTCCCCTGCACTCTCCCAACACTACATTTTGTGCTATTTTTCTGAATTTTAATGCACTTTTAGTATTTATATTTATGTGCATGTAAATGATTATTATAGATATTTTGGTGAGATATTTCTAGAATAAATATGATAGAAAAATAATATGCATATGTTTGAGTTGAAAGTAGCATGTACTTGTCTTAGATATTTATGTGTTCTCAGAATAAAGTTATAGAGTACAAAATTGAATAATTAAAACCATATAAAGTGATATTTTTCAGCTTGTTTCAATGTAACAACTTTATTTGTGACATAGATGAAAGATTTAATGACTGAATATCCTATATGGTTATGTTACATTTATAGATATGATTTTAGAGTATAATGCCCCACACTCATTAAAGTCTTGATAAAGTAAATAAAATCATATCATAAATTTATATGGGTAATATAAAGAATATCTTGTTATGGGATAAATTTCATTTATACTAGTTAATTCGTAATCACTAAAGTGGCCAATTGGCTAGTGTTGTGGAATTATCATCCCCATATGTTTGAGGGATGTCTCTGATTTTAGTGTACATTCATTTGCCTAAAGGTGCTGTTTTTATATTAAAATTAGAGGGTAACACATAAAAGCATTTGTGATTGGGGATTGGCTAGTCCTAGTAATTTATTCACCTAAAGGTGGTAAGTTACGAAGGCTGTGTTATATTCTCATAACCATTTTTATTTGAAAGAGTCCTATTTACGTGTCATGCATTCAACCTAAAGGTGTTTACATGATAATGTGCTTGGACTCTTTGGTTATACTCATTTATGGTTTTAGAGTATTTTAATTACTCTATTTATTCTAATTAAGTTACATTGTTTAAATTTTTAGTCACATTTTTTGTCAATAACAACTTGGCCACCATTGAGATTTTGACTAGGTAAAACTTTAAGAATTGGAAAAAAGATGTTGAATTTACCATTCAGATGACATATATAGATTTGGCATTGAATAACAATAGGCTTGTAGAGCCTACTACTAAAAGCATTGCGGAGCAAAAGAAAGCTTTTGAAGCTTGGGATAAATCTAATAAGTTCTATTTTGTCACGACCTGGAACTCCCATCGGGCCCGTGACAACCGCTGCGATGTCCCGATAAGCACTCATTACCCCGAATGCCGATCGAAACCCCGCAAGGCTTAGCATCAACTTTCGCATCTCCCCGGTGAGCGATAGTTATTAAATCTCGCATTTCAAGAAATCATAAGTTGTTTCCAACTCAAAACAATAAAATATTATTTTCTAGCTCACAGGGGCATTTTCGTCATTTTTTTAAAACTTCGAAATCCGTAAAAATGTAATATGTAAGTGGAAACACATATTTCATGATTTAAATTAAATTTTGAAGTCTAAAACATTCGTTTAAAGTAAAATTATAGCTATTTGAATATAATAAAAACATTAAATAAAATATTCTATTTTCTTAAAACACAATATTTTCAAAGTCTTCCTAAAATAACTTTTGTAGCGTAAGAGTAAAATAAATTTATTCATATAGTAATAAAGATAATTAAAGTATGAAATTTCGTTTACAGTGACACGTGGGCCCCCAACTAACCAAGAAGGTGTAGAGCTACGAACCCTTACTTCCTATGATGCAACTCCGAGATTAATTCTCGTCTTAATCAACTATCAACAAACTGTCCTGAGCCTGAAAAATGGATAGGAAGAGGGGTGAGATTAAATAATCCCAGTGAGTAAACAATTACCATCAAAAGCATCTAAAGCCGAGTAGATGGAGACAATATAAAAACGTTATATCTCAATAATGTTCATAACACAAAATTCGTTTCAATCTATACCAAATAATTTCTTTTCATCAAAATTTCCCCGACTTATGAATTTTTTTAAACTTGGCCCCTGCCAAAATCATTCTCGCGGGTACCTTCGTCAAGGTATCCCACTGAGACCGCCAAGGCTGTTCAATGACCCATACCCATAAACATGTTTTCACATCTGACACACAGCCGTTCCTTGGCGTTGGCTGAGTCTCACTCTCACGTGGTGGCCCGAACGTGAGGTGCACTCAAATCATACCTCAGGAGATACTTCACCCAACATCTCCCCCCGGAGGTAAGTATATAATTGAGTTACCGTGCCCCTCTCATAGGCAGTCCACGGAAACCCCCACCACTGCAGTGACCGTTTAATATACCACCAGACCCATAAAAATTCCAGTAGCATAATATGGCGAATAAAATTTAATCCAGTCTACCGAGACCAATCCAAAACTGTTCATATATTTCATGCCAACCCCAAAAATTTAGCCATCATGCTACCATAGTGTCATAAGCCCCAATTTCAATAACATATAAAATCATAAATTTCAACACAGTCTCCATATACTCAATTTTCCCAAAACAATATTTGATTTCAAAACCAGTATAAATCTCATTTTTATTAAAAAACATTTTAATTGGAAAACATAATATTTTATAATTTAAATTCACCATTCAATAAAAGCATCAAACAAGTATAATTACTCTAGATATTTAAGACGATAAATTGTCCACTCACAGTTCTAGGAGTCGATGTACTCCTAATCCCAGTCTTCAAGCACAATTTCTGTACTTTTACCAGTGTAATTTGCTCACCACCTATCCACAATGTACAATACATAATTCACCACATCAATGCTTGACCATTATAAAATCAATTCAGGCTCGGTATATATGCATGATATGACATGCAACTTATCCGACTACCGCTTAAATGCGGTGCTGACTTAATTCGGCCTATTACCCGATTAAATTACTAACGCGTCCAATTTAATTCCAAATTAATTTTTTTCAGTTTCTATACCTCAATTGCACCCAAATTGACTTAATGTCCCTCAGTGTGGTGCAAATTATCAGTCCTAGTAGCAAATTATGAAAATACCCCTAATGGGTAAAAATTCATATTTTTGCTCCAAAAATTCCCATTATTTTTCTAGACTCATAATTCATCATTATTCATCATAATTCCTCAAATAAACATCAAGATCATCAGCCAATATTCCCCTAGAAAATTCAGCCAATAATGGTAATGGAGGAAAATAAATTCTTTTCTTGTTGTTTTGTTCCTAAATATACTAAACTAACTTAAAACACTAATATAACTTAAAATCAAATTAATCTAACAAGTTTCTCTCTCCTAACCCATTTTTCAGAATTGAATTCATCATAATAACTCAATATTCAACCATGAAAATCAAGAACAAAAGTATGGGTAAGCTAGGTATCAAGGAGAACTAAAGAAATTCTAACTTACCTAGCTTATTTCCTTGATTTCTTCACTTTTTCTTTGAATTTTCCACCTAGGTTTTTTTGTTTTTCCCTTTGTTCTTCCTCCCTTTCTCTCTCTTCCTTGCTTGGCCGGCCATATGAAGAAAATGGGCTGATTTTATGCCTTTTTAATAAGAAACAATAAAATAATAAAGGTATGACACATGTCATTTTTTTATTGGTCTATTTTTAAAATTTTAAAATTTTAATCATTTTTATCTCCACCACACAATTAGTCAATGGTCAAAATGAGGATAAAGGAAGACCATGTGCTGGAAAAATGTCCTGGTGGTGGAAAATTACAAATTTGCCCCTGGGGTGGTAAAATTACCATTTTACCCTTTTACTCCAAATTATACCGAAATTAAAATTTTTCACTTCTAAACCTCAAATCTTACTCCAATAAGTCAAATTATACTCCAATAAGTCAAATGGGGCCAAAAAAAATCTTTTCTAAAATTCTCATTTTGTCCCCAAGTGGCAAATGACCATTTTGCCCCTAGATAGCGAAAATTCCGGTTTGACTCCAAATTGATCCTCGAACTCCGAATCATCATATTAAACCATTCTGGGACTTTAAAATTCTTAATTTCATCGTAAATTCTCTATTTGATCTAATTCGAGGCTTAAATCAACTTTATTGTACCTCTAGGTACAATACTTACTTTTGTAAATTTTTCGGGACTCTTCTAGGATGCAAACATGTTATCCATTACATGTATGTCATGATAAATATTTTTATAGAGTCGGGCTTGTCATCTTCTCCCCCACTTGGATCAACCATATGATCCTTCTTCTTGACTGATTTTGATATCCGGCTAAATATTAATATTTTAATATTGTTTCATTAATAAAATATTATTTTATTCTAAAAATTTTATCTTGTCTCCTTGGTACCCGAAATACCTTATTATGCCTCACTTTCGAAATATTTTATCCTAAACTACTCCTTTCGTCTTTTATCACTTCTAAACATTTTAATTGACCTCAATTTGCATTCGATCAACTTTATTTATCACCATATCAAAGTATGGGGTATTTCATATTTGCTTGTTATTAAGAGGTCAATTCCTAAATACCTACTTAGTGGACTCTTTAATACAACCATTGCAAGAGAATTGTTTACTATAGTAGCCCAAAGATATAAAGTGTCATTAACTATCGAAATTAGCACTCTTCTAAAGGGACTATATTCCATGAAATATGATGGGATAAAGGGAGTTAGGGAATACATCATTAAGATGGTCTATTATCAAACCAAACTAAAAGCCCTTGATATTTCTAATCCCAATACTTGTATTGTTTATCAAGCCTTGAACACCTTTTTTTTTTTTCTAAATTTGGGTACATAGTGATTGCTTGCAACTCACAAGATGAGGCTTAGAGCATTAATGATCTCATCACTGATGTGTTGCTAAGGAAGTAAATATCAAAACTGAAAAGATCAACAATGCTTTTCTTGTTATCAAGGCTCATCACAAGAGAGGTAAGAAACCAAATCTTAATACTCCTAAACAAGTTTTATTACGATCCGGAACTCCCATCGAGCCCGTGACAACTGCCGCGAAGCCTCGACAGACATTCTTTCCCCGAATGCCCTTCGAGATCTCGCAAGGCTTTTGTACCAATTTTTCCACTCCTCTTTTTTTTTTGAATAATAAAATAAAATAAAAATATTAATTAAAATAATCTATTTTAATGCAAGACAATATATATATATATATATATATTTTTGAAACATCAAAAATTAATTTTCTGCACATAAAAACAAAATAAATTTATACATACTGTAATATAGAAAACTAGAGTATGCAATTTAAATTACAATGACATGTGGGCCCTCAAGTAACTGATAAGGTTTAAGTCTATAACCTTGCTTTCTAGGATGCAACTCCGAAATTTACTTCTCGATGCAATTGACAGTCTACTGCCTACTCTGAGCCTGAAAAATGTATAGGAAGAAGGGGTGAGATTATAAAATCCCAGTGAGTAGATAGACATAATCAAAATAATCTAAAGCCGAGTAATAGGAGACAATGTAAAAACATTGTATCTCAATAATATTCATAACGCAAAATTTGTTTCAATCTATACCAAACAATTTCTTTTCATCAAAATTCCCCGGCTTATGAATTTCACAAAATTGGCCCTTGCTAGAATCATTCTCGTGGGTACCTTCGTCAAGGTATCCCACTGAGACCGCCAAGGCTGTTTATTATCACACACACAAACACAAACACATTTCACTTCTGACAACACAGCCGTTCCTTGGCGTTGGATGAGTCTCACTTTCACGTGGTGGCTAGCGTGAAGTGTACTCAAATCTTACCTCAGGAGTTATCCTATGCGTCTCTCCAATCGAGGTAAGCTCAATAATTGGGAACCGTGCCCCTCTAATTAGGCTGGCTCACGAAACCCCCATCACTGCAGTGCCCACTTTATAATCCACCCACCAATAAAATCACAACAGTATGACATTGCTCACTTAACACATTCAAGGCAAATCAAAGCAGTTCACATATTCTTTAAATAATAAAAATAACCAGTCATACCCACATTTATCATAAG
>NC_030856.1:10521726-10522912 GCF_000208745.1 Theobroma cacao | reverse complement strand
CCCCCCGGAGGTAAGTATATAATTGAGTTACCGTGCCCCTCTCATAGGCAGTCCACGGAAACCCCCACCACTGCAGTGACCGTTTAATATACCACCAGACCCATAAAAATTTCAGTAGCATAATATCGCCGATAAAATGTAATCCAGTCTATCGAGACTAATCCAAAACTATTTATATATTTCATGCCAACCCCAAAAATTTAGCCATCATGCTACCATAGTGTCATAAGTCCCAATTTCAATAACATATAAAATCATAAATTTCAACACAGTCTCCATACACTCTATTTTCCCAAAACAATATTTGATTTCAAAACCAGTATAAATCTCATTTTTATTAAAAAAAACATTTGAATTGGAAAACATAATATTTTATAATTTAAACTCACCATTCAATAAAAGCATCAAACAAGTATAATTACTCTAGATATTTAAGATGATAAATTGTCCACTCACAGTTCTAGGAGTCGACGTACTCCTAATCCCAGTCTTCAAGCACAATTTCTGTACTTTTACCAGTGTAATTTGCTCACCACCTATCCATAATGTACAATACATAATTCACCACAGCAATGCTTGACCATTATAAAATCAATTCAAGCTCGGTATATATGCATGATATGATATACAACTTATCCGACTACCGCTTAAATGCGGTGCTGACCTAATTCGGCCTATTACCCGATTAAATCGATATACGCGTCCGTTTAAACTCTAAATTAATTTTTTTCAGTTTTTTTACCTCAATTGCACCCAAATTGACTTAATGTCTCTTAGTGTGGTGCAAATTATCAGTCATGATAGCAAATTACGAAAATACCCCTAATGGGTAAAAATTCATATTTTTGCTCCGAAAATTTCCATTATTTTTCTAGACTCATAATTCATCATTATTCATCATAATTCCTCAAATAAACATCAAGATCATCAGCTAATATTCCCCTAGAAAATTCAGCCAATAATGGTAATGGAGGAAAATGAATTCTTTTCTTGTTGTTTTGTTTCTAAATATTCTAAACTAACTTAAAACACTAACATAACTTAGAATCAAATTAATCTAATAAGTTTCTCTCTCCTAACCCATTTTTTCAGAATTGAATTCATCCTCAAATCACATGATTCAACCATGAAAAATGATTGGAAATGCATGGAAATGATAAATCTTAAGCTAAGCTTGAAAAATCAT
>NC_030856.1:10512897-10517817 GCF_000208745.1 Theobroma cacao | reverse complement strand
TTTTGAGTCATCCCTGAACTGTGAAACTCTTAATTTCACCTTAAAATTCCTATTTGAACTAGTTCGAGGCTTAATCGACTTAATGATACCATTAGGGGCAATATCGTCTTTTAACGGATTTCTCGAACTTCCTAAATATACAACATTCTATCGAGCATGTGAATGACATTATAATTATTTTACAAAGCAGGGTTTGACATACAAACATTCTATCGAGCATGTGAATGACATCATAATTATTTTACAAAGTAGGGTTTGACAAGTTTCAGATAAAAAGATAAAACATGGTTAATTTGTCAGTATGAAAGGTCCTAAAGTTGTTATTAAAAAAGGAACTTAAGTGCTTCCTTTGCAAGAAAAAGGGACATAAGAAACAAGATTGTCTCAAATATAAGGCTTGGCTTAAGAAGTGTGAACATGTAGGTAACTCATTGGCTCTCGTTGTTTATGAATCTAATTTACTTGAAGCCCCATCTAGTTCGTGGTGGCTTAATAGTGGTGTAAATAACCATATAGCTTTTACCTTACAGGGGTTCATAAACAAGAGGAAGCTAAATCAGGATGAATCCAAAGTCAAGGTTGGCAACAATATGAAGATAGAAATTGAATGTGTAGGAACAGTTTGCTTAAACTTAAGTACTGGAAATATACTTTTGTTAGAAAACATTTTCTATATACAATCAGTTAGATGGAATTTAGTTTCTGTTTCTATTTTAGAAACTACTGGTCATGCTTTTGATATTAAGGATTCAATTGTTAAAATATGTTCTGATTCAAAAGATTTTGGCATGTGTTCTTTAACTTAGGGATTATATAGATTGTGTTTGTCTCTTACTAATATTTAAGCCACCATATATAATGTTGAAAAAGTTGCCAAAAGGCCCCGCATAAAGGAAACATCATCCATGTTATGGCATAAAAGACTTGGTCACATCTCCAAAGAGAGTAGAAAGGTTGATAAAGGATAACATCTTGCCTACTCTTCTTTTTGATGACTTGGAGATATGTGTTGATTGCTATAGGGGCAAGATGACCAAAATAAAAGGAAATGGGTCAAATATAAGTTTTGATTTATTTGAACTGATTCACACTGACATAAGTGGACCATATATCCCTATTATTTGTAATCGTAGATATTTTGTGATATTCATTAATGATTTTTCTCGTTATGATATTCATTTCTTAATTAAAGAAAAGTCTGAAGCTCTTTATAAATTTAAGATCGTTAAGATTGAAGTTAAAAAATGGTTGGGAAAAATCATTAAGGTTGTTAAGACTGTCTTTTTGAATGGGAATCTTGTTGAAAAAGTCTACATGTTGCTACCTAAGGGGTTTAAAGAAGATGGAAAAGATCACTTTGTTCGTAGACTCAAAAAGTCTATTTATGGGCTTAAATATGCTTATCGTCAATGGTATCTTAAATTTTATGAAGTGGTCACTTCCTTGGGCTTTGTTGAGAATAAGGTAGACAGATGCATATATCTCAAGATTAGTGGGAGTGAGTTTATTTTTCTTATCTTGTATGTTGATTATATCTTGCTCACAAGCAACGATTTAAAGATGCTACAAGAGACTAAGAAGTTATTGTCCAGGTAGTTTGACATGAGAGATCTTGGAGAAGCATCTTATGTTCGTGGAATTGCAATACATAAGGATAGATCTTGTCACTTATTGGGACTTTCTCAAAGTGCATATATTGATCGAGTATTAAATAGATTTTCCATGGTTGATTGTAAAAATGGAGATGTGCCAATTGTTAAAGGTGATAATTTGAACTTGGTACAATGTCTGAAAAATGATGTTGAAAGGGAATTAATAAAAGCAATACCATATGCTTGTGTAGTAGGAAGCTTGATGTATGCCTAAGTTTGCACAAGGCTGGACATTGCTTTTGTTATCGGTTTTTTGGTTAGATACTTGTCTAATCTTGGTAAAGATCATTGGGAAGCTGCAAAGAAAGTGATGCCATATTTGAAGAGAACCAAAGACTAAATGTTAGTTTATCAAAAGGTTGAAGATCTTAAGTTGATGGGTTATACAGATTCAGACTTTTCGAATTGCATAGATGATAGGAAATCCACATCAAGATACATTTTTATGTTAGTAGGTGGTGTAATATCTTGGAAAAGTGTAAAATAAACACTTGTGACCTCATCTACTATGCAAGTAGAATTTGTAACATTTTATGGAGCAACTACACAAGCGGTTTGGTTAAGAAACCTTTTAAAGGAATTATCGATGGTTGACTTTATTGTTAGACCCATACAGTTATACTGTGATAATTCTACTGCAATTATGTTCACTAATAATAATAAAAATATCATAAGTGCTAAACATATAGAGATAAAACATTTGATAGTTAAAGAACTTGTGAAAAATGGTGACATTGTTGTAGAGCATATTAAAATTGATGACATGATCGCTGATCCACTAACAAAAAGATTGTGCCCTATTACTTTTAAGAAACATGTTCATGATATGGGTGTTTTAGAATTTTTTGATGTACGTAGTGGGAGGATTTTATGGTGTTTTATTGGCTTTCGTTTGGCACATGTCATTAATAATGTATTTGAATTTATTTTAATGATTATTCAAATAATATTCAATCATACAGATTTTTCGTATACATACATATTTACATATATTAAGAATTAAAACATGTGTCAGTTTTACGCATAGGTTGGAACATAAATTTATAGCCTTAGAAGTATATCTTTGACACACAAAATAATCTCGAGACATGTAAAATAGACATACAGGTTTAGTGAATAAACCATAAAGTATTTGTCTTGCATGCATGAGATGTATAAAGAAGAGAATGAAGTAATTGACATATGAATATGACATATGAATAGACATATGATTATAGATCATTAAGGATATGTTGTTATTTATTGCTACACTACCACGTTTACTTCATGTCAATAAGATTCAGTGACATATGTGATTATAATTGGTTCTATATCTTAATAGACGTAGTTACTATTATTTTCCTATATCATAAATCTTATTGGATAGAAGGGTTATTGAAGTATATCTCAAGACGAGCTATTTTTGATTGAGCTCATAAAGTTTTAAGTTGTCTTATCCTATGAGTTATTTTCAGTAAAAGTGTTTTCAAAATTTAAAATTTAAATAATGTATTCCAAGTGTGAGATGGTTAGATTTTCTCAATATAGAATTATTGACTTACATTATTTATATTTATTTTATCTTTTATAAAATAAACTAAGCTTACTTGGTCTTGATAAAGTGACAATTAGTTATACCTTATAATTAGATTTGATTATTCATGTATGTAACAGAGATACATGAATCTACTGATTCAAATATGCAATAGTGATACATGTAAACAATAAATGTGGAATTAATGTGTAGGCCTATAGGAAACCTTATCTTTCATGATGAGTGAGACTAAGGATTCATTATATAAAGGAAAGACTAAGTCTCCTCTTCTGTCATTCAAAACATAAAGATCTCACTCATTAGAGAGTTACAAAGAAAAAAAGAGGATAATTCTAGTGCATTGAGTACCGAAAGTCAATCTGGTCAATATTGTTTTTGTTGTTAAATCATGAATTAAAAATCAAGACGGTTGGTGTTCTAAATTCTTATTATGGTAGATCTTGGATTTGTATAACCTTATTTATACATAAAGTTTTATCAATTGTCATTTTCTCCTCTGCCATGTGTTCCAATTATGCCATATGTGAATGTTGCCTTATAAATATTTCTTAGTGACTTTCATACTAATTAATACAATATTAATCTGAGGTAAAATTATTTTTTTAATAACTAGATAATATTATATTTAGTCTGTGCATTTTAAAAAAAATTCACATGACACTTGTACTAAAAATTTATCTATTTTTGTACCATAAATTTCATTCAGAACTTAACAACCATGTATTTATCTCAATACCTTAACATAGTTGATGGAAATTGATTATATAATTGCCAATCAACGAAATTGTGACATGTGAACAAATAAATGCATTGAGTGTCACGACCCAGAACTCTCATCGAGCCCGTGACAACCGTCGCGACGTCCCGATAGGCACTCATTACCTCGAATGTCGATCGAAACCCCGCAAGGCTTAGCATCAGCTTCTGCATCTCACATTTCAAAAAAAATCATAAGTCATTTCCAAATCAAAACAATAAAATATTACTTTCTGGCTCACAGGGGCATTTTCATCATTTTTCTTCGAAAATACCGAAACTCGTCAAAAACATGGTGTAAAAGCTAAATATATTCATACATACTTTAAATCAAATAACTGAAGAATAAAATTACTTTTACAGTGACACGTGGGTCCCCAACTGACTATGAAGATGTAGGGCTACGAACCTTTACTTTCTAAGATGCAACTCCGAGATTAATTCTCGTCTTAATCAACTATCAACTAATTGTCCTGAGCCTGAAAAATGGATAGGAAGAGGGGTGAGATTATGATTACATAATCCCAGTGAGTAAACAATTACCATCAAAAGCATCTAAAGCCGAGTAGATGGAGATAATATAAAAACGTTATATCTCAATAATGTTCATAACACAAAACTCGTTTCAATCTATACCAAACAATTTCTTTTCATCAAAATTTCTCGACTTATGAATTTCTTAAACTTGGCCCCTGCCAAAATCATTCTCGCAGGTACCTTCGTCAAGGTATCCCACTGAGACCGCCAAGGCTGTTCAATGACCCATACCCATAAACATGTTTCCACATTTGACACACAGTCGTTCCTTGGCGTTGGCTGAGTCTCACTCTCACGTGGTGGCCCGAACGTGAGGTGCACTCAAATCATACCTCAGGAGATACTTCACCCAACATCTCCCCCTGGAGGTAAATATATAATTGAGTTACCGTGCTCCCCTCATAGGCAGTCCACGGAAACCCCCACCACTGCAGTGACCGT
>NC_030856.1:10506596-10512268 GCF_000208745.1 Theobroma cacao | reverse complement strand
CAAATTAATTTTTTTCAGTTTCTATACCTCAATTGCACCCAAATTGACTTAATGTTCCTCAGTGTGGTGCAAATTATCAGTCTCGATAGGAAATTACGAAAATACCCCTAGTGGGTAAAAATTCATATTTTTGCTCCGAAAATTCTCATTATTTTTCTAGGCTCATAATTCATCATTATTCATCATAATTCCTCAAATAAACATCAAGATCATCAGCCAATATTCCCCTAGAAAATTCAGCCAATAATGGTAATGGAGGAAAATGAAATCTTTTCTTGTTGTTTTGTTTCTAAATATGCTAAACTAACTTAAAACACTAACATAACTTAGAATCAAATTAATCTAACAAGTTTCTCTCTCCTAACCCATTTTTTCAGAATTGAATTCATCCTCAAATCACATGATTCAACCATGGAAAATGATGAGAAATGCATGGAAATGATAAATCTTAAGCTAAGCTTGAAAAATCATACCTTTAAACATTTGATTCCTTGAAAAATCACACTTTTTCTTTGAATTTTCTCACTCTAGGGTTTGTTCTTATTTCTCTCTCTCTCCTGCTGGTTTTGGCTGACCTTCCAAATGAAGAATTCTGAAACTTTTAAGCCTTTTAATAGGCTTAATAAAATATTATTATTTTCTTTACCTTTTGAATATTTTATTATTTTATTTTTTTCTAGCCATCTTTTTGACTTTCTTTTTCTACCACTCAATCCTCTTCACTTATCCATGTCTTCCATGAAATTTTTAGACTTTTCCAAAGTTTTGGTGAAGCAAATTTTTAAAAATTACACTTTTACCCCCGTAAAGTGAAAAATTACATTTTTACCCCAAAAATTGAAAAATTGCCCATAGACATATTTTTCATCCCTTATACTCATACCATTCTCCAATTTGTCAAATGTGATCTAAATTCTCTCAAAATCTCAAATTTTGTCTGCGAGTGGAAAAATTACAATTTTACCCCTAGATAGTGAAAATTTCGGTTTGACTCCGAATTGATCCTCGAACTCCTAATTACTGTTTTGAGTCATCCCTGAACTGTGAAACTCTTAATTTCACCTTAAAATTCTTATTTGAACTAGTTCGAGGCTTAATCGACTTAATGATACCATTAGGGGCAATATCGTCTTTTAACGATTTCTCGAACTTCCTAAATATACAAACATTCTATCGAGCATGTGAATGACATTATAATTATTTTACAAAGCAGGGTTTGACATTGAGATTCTTTTTATATGTACTTATGGCACTCACATGTGGCTGCCAAATGTCACAAAATCCCCTATAAATGGATACACCAACAATTTTGTAACACGTGACATTCACATGGGTGTCGATAGACCTGTCAAAATAAGCCTGACCCATCGGGCTAGTTCATTTTTTACTAAATATGAGGTGGGTTGGTTGATAGTTTTTCAGCTTCTATTTAAAGCGGGTCTAAATGGGTCAATCCATTTAAATATGGATTATCTCGGGCTGGGCCGGGCCAGCCCATCGGGCTAAAAGAAAAAAAAATTAAATGCTTATTTCTTTGATTGGTTCAGCTGTCCTATCCATTCCTTTCCATTTTCTACTCAGCCGTCACCCACTCACCCGTCACCGTCAGCCCACATCACTCACTCACTCTCTTTCCTTTTTTTAATCACAGCCATCACTCCCTTTCCTTTTTTTAATCACAACCGTCCACTCCATCTCCTTTCACAGCCGTCCACTTCCTTTCTTTCTTCTAATCACAACCGTCCACTCCATCTCCTTTCACAACCGTCCACTTCCTTTCTTTCTTCTAATCACAGTCGTCCACTCCCTCTGTCATTTTCAATCACAGCCGGCTGTTGCTCCCTTTCTTTTTTTTTTTCTGCACTTTACCTTACCGACCGCCCCATTCTCTACCTTTCCTGCTTCCACTTGCTGCGGCACCATTCATTTCTTTGCTCTTTCCTTGTCCTTCATTTTGTTTCTTTCTATCTATTTATCGATCTTTTGTTCCTCTATTTGATTTCTTTGCCAAAAATATTATTTTGAGGTATTTTTTTTTCTCTCTCTCTTTTTAGTTTTATGATTCAATATTTTTTTTCGTTTTTTCCTTTATATTAGCTGCCTTTCAAAAAAAACTTTAATTACTTATTGGAATTTGTTATATAGTATCATTGTTTCATATATTTTTTTTGAAAAAATAAATTAATAATTATAATTAATAAATGTTCAAAGATCACTTTAAGCAAGTTGAAAAATTTAGAACTCAATCATTTACTAAGCCTCACAATTTTTTGTCTAGGGAATCACATCTGCACATTTTCATTCTTGGAAGACTTAATTGTGATTAATTGTCCTAGCTCGAAGGTTGTACACCGAGTCATCGAAAAGGTATGAATTAATTCATGATGCTTTGATCCTGCTACAATTTATTTTGCAAACTACAGCTCAATTTTATTTTTTGGTTGAAATATTGTCTTCTTTCATTATTTTAGAAGAATCTTGATTATTTGAGTAAGTAATCACATAAGTTACTTATGAACAAATAAATGCATTGAGATTCTTTTTATATGTACTCGTGGCACTCACATGCGGCTGCCAAATGTCACAAAATCTCCTATAAATGGATGCACCAATAATTTTGTAACACGTGATATTCACATGGGTGTCGATAGACCTGTCAAAATGGGCTTGACCCATCGGGTCAGTTCATTTTTTATTAAATATGAGGTGGGTTGGTTGATATTTTTTCAGCTCATATTTAAACCGGGTCTAAATGGGTCAGTCCATTTAAATATGGATTATCCTGGGTTGGGCCGGGCCAGCCCACCGGGCTAAAAGAAAAAAATTTTAAATGCTTATTTCTTTGATTACTTCAGCTGTCCTATCCATTCCTTTCCATTTTCTACTCAGCCGTCACCCACTCACCCGTCACCGTCAGCCCACATCACTCACTCACTATCTTTCCTTTTTTTAATCACAGCCATCACTCCCTTTCCTTTTTTTAATCACAACCGTCCACTCCATCTCCTTTCACAGCCGTCCACTTTCTTTCTTTCTTCTAATCACAACCGTCCACTCGATCTCCTTTCACAACCGTCCACTTCCTTTCTTTCTTCTAATCACAGCCGTCCACTCCCTATGTCATTTTTAATCACAGCCGGCTGTTGCTCCCTTTCTTTTTTTTTCTACAGTTTACCCTACCGACCGCCCCATTCTCTACCTTTCCTGCTTCCACTTGCTGCGGCACCATTCATTTCTCTGCTCTTTCCTTTCTTTTTCCTTCCTTTTGTTTCTTTTTATCTATTTATCGATCTTTTGTTCCTCTATTTGATTTCTTTGCCAAAAATATTATTTTGAGGTATTTTTTTTCTCTCTCTCTTTTTAGTTTTTATGATTTAATATTTTTTTTCGTTTTTTCCTTTATATTAGTTGCCTTTGAAAAAAAACTTTAATTACTTACTGGAATTTGTTATATAGTATCATTGTTTCATATATTTTTTTTGAAAAAATAAATTAATAATTATAATTAATAAATGTTCAAAGATCACTTTAAGCAAGTTGAAAAATTTAGAACTCAATCATTTACCAAGCCTCACAATTTTTTTTCTAGGGAATCACATCTGCACGTTTTCATTCTTGGAAGACTTAATTGTGATTAATTGTGCTAGCTCGAAGGTTGTACACCGAGTCATCGAAAAGGTATGAATTAATTAATGATGCTTTGATCCTGCTACAATTTATTTTGCAAACAACAGCTCAATTTTATTATTTGGTTGAAATATTGTCTTTTTTCATTATTTTAGAAGAATCTTGATTATCTGAGTAAGTAATCCCATAAGTTACTTATGAACAAATAAATGCATTGAGATTCTTTTTATATGTACTCGTGGCACTCACATGCGACTGCCAAATGTCACAAAATCCCCTATAAATGGATGCACCAATAATTTTGTAACACGTGATATTCACATGGGTGTCGATAGACCTATCAAAATGGGCTTGACCCATCGGGTCAGTTCATTTTTTATTAAATATGAGGTGGGTTGGTTGATATTTTTTCAGCTCATATTTAAACCGGGTCTAAATGGGTCAGTCCATTTAAATATGGATTATCCCGGGCTTGGCCGGGCCAGCCCACCGGGCTAAAAGAAAAAAAAATTTAAATGCTTATTTCTTTGATTGGTCCAACTGTCCTATCCATTCCTTTCCATTTTCTACTCAGCCGTCACCCACTCACCCGTCACCGTCAGCCCATATCACTCACTCACTCTCTTTTCTTTTTTTAATCACAGCCATCACTCCCTTTCCTTTTTTTAAGCACAACCGTCCACTCCATCTCCTTTCACAGCCGTCCACTTCCTTTCTTTCTTCTAATCACAACCGTCTACTCCATCTCCTTTCATAACCATCCACTTCCTTTCTTTCTTCTAATCACAGCCGTCCTGTCACGACCTGAAACTCCCCATCGAGCCCATGACAACCGCCGCGAAGCCACGACAAACATTCTTCACCCAGAATGTCGATCGAAACCTCGCAAGGCTCTCGTATCAGCTTTCGCACTTCCCCAATGAGCAATAGTTATCAAATAATCAAAATACGAAGGATTACAAATCATTTCCAAATCATAACATAACATATTTTTTTTTGGCTCACAGGGGCATTTTCGTCATTTTTGTCGAAAACTTCGAAACTTGCTAAAAATGTAGTAGGTAAGCCGAAAATATATATTTAATGATTTAAAAAAAAATTAAGTATCTAAAATGTTCATTTGAAGTGAAAATTTGACCATTTGAATATAATAAAAATATTCAATAAAATAAACTATTTTCTTGTAAAATAATTTTCATAAAACTATCGGTACATAATTCTTATAGCGTAAAAGATAATTATATTCATATATACTATAAAGAAAATAACCAAAGCATAAAATTTTTTTTACAGTGACACGTGGGCCCACATCTATCCAAAATGCATCGGAAGCTGGAAACCTACAGCTTTTACCGATTCGAGTCCAAATGAAGGTCCTTGTCAAAGTCAGCTAACTATGAAATTCCCCGAGCTTGAAATGTGAGGAAATGAGGGTGGTGAGATTATAAAATCCAAGTGAGTAAACAGATACCATCTAAACTATCTAATATCGAGTAAATGGAGACAATTAAAATAAATCATCATACTGTAATTTCATTACCTTTCAACTCATTTCAACCAAATAAAATCAATCCATAAAAATCGAGTAATCAACTTGGCTTATGAATTTCTTAAAATTTTGACTCGTGTCAAAACTCATACTCGGTGATACCTTGCGCAGGGCATCCAACCGAGCCCGCCAAGGCTGTTAAAATTTTGTATACACTTAAAATATATTTAGTTTGAGAAAAATACAGCCGTTTCTTGGCTTTGGCTGAGTTCCCCTTCACGTGGTGGTTTGGCGTGAAGTGAACCCTAAGCTTCACCCAATAAAGATACCTTACGCGCCTCTCCGTTCGAGGTAATAATATAATGGAGTTTACCGTGCCCCTCTAATAGGCTGGTCCACGAAACCCCCTCTGCAGTAAATAATTAATATATAATCCATCAATCAATAAAATTCATTCTAGCATGACATGACAATTTATCGCAACCTAGCCTCTCAAGGCTGAATACACAGTATAAATAATTCTAACACCAAAATCAGTTTAGCCATTCATGCTCAT
>NC_030856.1:10498518-10501051 GCF_000208745.1 Theobroma cacao | reverse complement strand
TTTATCTCACAAATTCTCCTCTGATAAAATTATTATTATTTTATTGTTATTTTCTCACTTGCAAAATATTTTATCCTAAACTACTCATTTCGTCTCTTATCACTTTTAAACATTTTAATTGACTTCAATTTGCATTCGCTCAACTTTATTTATTACCATATCAAAGTATGGGGTATTTCATATTATTTTATTAATAAAATATTATTTTATTCTAAAAATTTTATCTTGTCTTCTTGGTACCCAAAATACCTTATTATGCCTCACTTGACTTCCAAATCGTCTTTTATCTCACAATTTCTCCTCCGATAAAATTATTATTATTTTCTCACTTGCGAAATATTTTATCCTAAACTACTCCTTTCGTTTTTTATCACTTCTAAACATTTTAATTGACCTCAATTTGCATTCGATCAACTTTATTTACCACCATATCAAAGTATGGGGTATTTCACGTCCACTCCCTCTGTCATTTTTAATCACAGCCGGCTGCTGCTCCCTTTCTTTTTTTTCTGCACTTTACCCTACCGACCGCCCCATTCTCTACCTTTCCTGCTTCCACTTGCTGCGGCACCATTCATTTCTCTGCTCTTTCCTTATCCTTCCTTTTGTTTCTTTCTATCTATGTATCGATCTTTTGTTCCTCTATTTGATTTCTTTGCCAAATATATTATTTTGAGGTATTTTTTTTCTCTCTCTCTTTGTAGTTTTTATGATTCCATATTTTTTTCCTTTTTTCCTTTATATTAGCTGCCTTTCAAAAAAAACTTTAATTACTTATTGGAATTTGTTATATAGTATCATTGTTTCATATATTTTTTTTGAAAAAATAAATTAATAATTATAATTATTAAATGTTCAAAGATCACTTTAAGCAAGTTGAAAAATTTAGAACTCAATCATTTACTAAGCCTTATAATTTTTTGTCTAGGGAATCACATCTGCACGTTTTCATTCTTGGAAGACTTAATTGTGATTAATTGTCCTAGCTCGAAGGTTGTACACCGAGTCATCGAAAAGGTATGAATTAATTCATGATGCTTTGATCCTGCTACAATTTATTTTGCAAACTACAGCTCAATTTTATTTTTTGGTTAAAATATTGTCTTCTTTCATTATTTTAGAAGAATCTTGATTATTTGAGTAAGTAACACCATAAGTTACTTATGAACAAATAAATGCATTGAGATTCTTTTTATATGTACTCGTGGCACTCACATGCGGCTGCCAAATGTCACAAAATCCCCTATAAATGGATGCACCAATAATTTTGTAACACGTGATATTCACATGGGTGTCAATAGACCTGTCAAAATGGGCTTGACCCATCGGGTCAGTTCATTTTTTATTAAATATGAGGTTGGTTGGTATTTTTTCAGCTCATATTTAAACCGGGTCTAAATGGGTCAGTCCATTTAAATATGGATTATCTCGGGCTGGGCCGGGCAAGCCCACCGAGCTAAAAGAAAAAAAAATTTAAATGCTTATTTCTTTGATTGGTTCAGCTGTCCTATCCATTCCTTTCCATTTTCTACTCAGCCGTCACCCACTCATCCGTCACCGTCAGCCCACATCACTCACTCACTCTTTTTCTTTTTTTTAATCACAACCATCACTCCCTTTCCTTTTTTTAATCACAACCGTCCATTCCATCTCCTTTCACAACCGTCCACTTCCTTTCTTTCTTCTAATCACAACCGTCCACTCGATCTCCTTTCACAGCCGTCCACTTCCTTTCTTTCTTCTAATCACAGCCGTCCACTCCCTCTGTCATTTTTAATCATAGTCGGCTGTTGCTCTCTTTCTTTTTTTTTCTGCACTTTACCTTACCGACCGCCCCATTCTCTACCTTTCCTGCTTCCACTTACTGCGGCACCATTCATTTCTTTACTCTTTCCTTTTCTTTCCTTTTGTTTCTTTCTATCTATTTATCGATCTTTTGTTCCTCCATTTGATTTCTTTGCCAAAAATATTATTTTGAGGTATTTTTTTTCTCTCTTTCTTTTTAGTTTTTATGATTCAATATTTTTTTTCGTTTTTTCCTTTATATTAGCTGCCTTTCAAAAAAAACTTTAATTACTTATTGGAATTTGTTATATAGTATCATTGTTTCATATTTTTTTTAAAAAAATAAATTAATAATTATAATTAACAAATGTTCAAAGATCACTTTAAGCAAGTTGAAAAATTTAGAACTCAATCATTTACTAAGCCTCACAATTTTTTGTCTAGGTAATCGCATCTGCACGTTTTCATTCTTGGAAGACTTAATTGTGATTAATTGTCCTAGCTCGAAGGTTGTACACCGAGTCATCGAAAAGGTATTATTTAATTAATGATGCTTTGATCCTGCTACAATAACAATAGCTCAATTTTATTTTTTGGTTGAAATATTGTCTTCTTTCATTATTTTAGAAGAATCTTGATTATCTGAGTAAGTAATCCCATAAGTTACTTATGAACAAATAAATGCATTGAGATTCTTTTTATATGTACTCGTGGCACTCACATGCGGCTGCCAAATGTCACAAAATCC
>NC_030856.1:10475645-10498418 GCF_000208745.1 Theobroma cacao | reverse complement strand
GATTTCTCGAACTTCCTAAATATACAAACATTCTATCGAGCATGTGAATGACATTATAATTATTTTACAAAGCAGGGTTTGACAAAAGTAAATTTGTATAATGGATGTAACCGTGCATGTGCGGAGTGGGCAGTGCATATGCCGGTTAAATGATGAGGTTTTGATAGTTACAACCGTAAATGTGCAGAGTGGGTAGTGCACATGCCGGTTGAATGATGATGTTGCGATAATTACTACCGTGCATGTGCGAAGTGGGCAGTGCACATGCCGGTAATGATGCATATGAGCTGGGTGATGTGATTGAGGTGTATGTGCTTATATATACATACATGATTACTATATAGATATGTTTGGATTTAAAATGTGATTGCATTGACTGTTGGTAACTTGAGTATTGTCAATGTGTTCAATTTAATTTGCAACGTGGCGTGAGTGGATTTTCCCAATGGCAGTGAATACCCCTTGGATTTTATATGGCTTGAATCTCGATGCAGAAAAAATACCTTTTTGCTGCGGTGAGAGTCAATCTATTATGTTTGACTTACTTGAAGTTTACTAAAGTTTTCACTTCTCAACTACTTTGTTGTTCATGAGTCTTTCATTATTAAGTGACCAAAAGATCAAGATTTGAAATGAGGGGTTTTTAATAAGGGTTAAGCTAAACTGTATTGTTTTGAACTTAAATGCATCATGATTTTTTTTAAAAAAAGAAACATTCCTTAACGTTGCTTGTTCCCTTTCTATGTTCACTCACTGAGTTTGTACTTACGTTTTTAAAATTCATGTTTTATGTTTTTCATAGTCAAAGGTGATTGGATCTTAGGACGAGGTGCTCCTCACTATCCATTGCTCGGTAGGTTTACCATGACATTAAATGTTAGCAACCATGTCCAGAGTCACTCCGCTGACGGTCAAGTTTTAATTACGTGTATATGACTACTTGTTGTGAAATGCTGAGATTCACTTGTCAAATTAGATGTATGTATATAATGGTTGATGATGCCATTATGAATACATGACTGGATTTTATGAGTTATTTTCAAAGAAATTGTAATTGAGCATTATGAATCTCTGATTCTAAAAGAATATGGATTAACGTATAAGATCATGTAATTAGGCTTGCTTGGGCTTGGTGGGCTGAGCCCATTGGTCCCTTGTGCAGGTCATGGCTCGAAAATTGGGCTGTGACACTTATATTATTCAAATGCATCAAGATAAAATTTAATTAATTATGCAGATACAAGATATTTATCTGATCCACACAAAGCTCAATCCCAAACAAGTTTTCTTATTCATATGTGGAGGTATGACTATTTCATAGTGTTTTGCAAAACAAACTATAGTTGCTACTTCTTCTAACCATGCAGAAATTTTAGCAACTCATGAGCGAGTCATGAATATATTGGGTTAAGATCTGTAACTCGACATATTCGAGAAATGTGTGGCTTGTCAACCAAGAAGGAAATTCCAACAACGTTATATGAGAATAATACTATTTGCATAGCATAGTTAAAGGAAGGATATATTAAAAGCAATCGAACAAAACACATAGTTCGTCAAAATTCTTCTTCACTCATGATCTCCAAGAAAAGGGTGAAATTAGTGTTAAACAAATTTAGTCAAGTGAAATTCCAACAACGTTATATGAGAATAATACTACTTGCATAACCTAGTTAAAGGAAGGATATATTAAAAGCAATCGAACAAAACACATAGTTCGTCAAAATTCTTCTTCACTCATGATCTCCAAGAAAAGGGTGAAATTAGTGTTAAACAAATTTAGTCAAGTGAAATTCCAACAACGTTATATGAGAATAATACTACTTGCATAACATAGTTAAAGGAAGGATATATTAAAAGCAATCGAACAAAACACATAGTTCGTCAAAATTCTTCTTCACTCATGATCTCCAAGAAAAGGGTGAAATTAGTGTTAAACAAATTTAGTCAAGTGAAATTCCAACAACGTTATATGAGAATAATACTACTTGCATAACATAGTTAAAGGAAGGATATATTAAAAGCAATCGAACAAAACACATAGTTCGTCAAAATTCTTCTTCACTCATGATCTCCAAGAAAAGGGTGAAATTAGTGTTAAACAAATTTAGTCAAGTGAAATTCCAACAACGTTATATGAGAATAATACTACTTGCATAACATAGTTAAAGGAAGGATATATTAAAAGCAATCGAACAAAACACATAGTTCGTCAAAATTCTTCTTCACTCATGATCTCCAAGAAAAGGGTGAAATTAGTGTTAAACAAATTTAGTCAAGTGAAATTCCAACAACGTTATATGAGAATAATACTACTTGCATAACATAGTTAAAGGAAGGATATATTAAAAGCAATCGAACAAAACACATAGTTCGTCAAAATTCTTCTTCACTCATGATCTCCAAGAAAAGGGTGAAATTAGTGTTAAACAAATTTAGTCAAGTGAAATTCCAACAACGTTATATGAGAATAATACTACTTGCATAACATAGTTAAAGGAAGGATATATTAAAAGCAATCGAACAAAACACATAGTTCGTCAAAATTCTTCTTCACTCATGATCTCCAAGAAAAGGGTGAAATTAGTGTTAAACAAATTTAGTCAAGTGAAATTCCAACAACGTTATATGAGAATAATACTACTTGCATAACATAGTTAAAGGAAGGATATATTAAAAGCAATCGAACAAAACACATAGTTCGTCAAAATTCTTCTTCACTCATGATCTCCAAGAAAAGGGTGAAATTAGTGTTAAACAAATTTAGTCAAGTGAAATTCCAACAACGTTATATGAGAATAATACTACTTGCATAACATAGTTAAAGGAAGGATATATTAAAAGCAATCGAACAAAACACATAGTTCGTCAAAATTCTTCTTCACTCATGATCTCCAAGAAAAGGGTGAAATTAGTGTTAAACAAATTTAGTCAAGTGAAATTCCAACAACGTTATATGAGAATAATACTACTTGCATAACATAGTTAAAGGAAGGATATATTAAAAGCAATCGAACAAAACACATAGTTCGTCAAAATTCTTCTTCACTCATGATCTCCAAGAAAAGGGTGAAATTAGTGTTAAACAAATTTAGTCAAGTGAAATTCCAACAACGTTATATGAGAATAATACTACTTGCATAACATAGTTAAAGGAAGGATATATTAAAAGCAATCGAACAAAACACATAGTTCGTCAAAATTCTTCTTCACTCATGATCTCCAAGAAAAGGGTGAAATTAGTGTTAAACAAATTTAGTCAAGTGAAATTCCAACAACGTTATATGAGAATAATACTACTTGCATAACATAGTTAAAGGAAGGATATATTAAAAGCAATCGAACAAAACACATAGTTCGTCAAAATTCTTCTTCACTCATGATCTCCAAGAAAAGGGTGAAATTAGTGTTAAACAAATTTAGTCAAGTGAAATTCCAACAACGTTATATGAGAATAATACTACTTGCATAACATAGTTAAAGGAAGGATATATTAAAAGCAATCGAACAAAACACATAGTTCGTCAAAATTCTTCTTCACTCATGATCTCCAAGAAAAGGGTGAAATTAGTGTTAAACAAATTTAGTCAAGTGAAATTCCAACAACGTTATATGAGAATAATACTACTTGCATAACATAGTTAAAGGAAGGATATATTAAAAGCAATCGAACAAAACACATAGTTCGTCAAAATTCTTCTTCACTCATGATCTCCAAGAAAAGGGTGAAATTAGTGTTAAACAAATTTAGTCAAGTGAAATTCCAACAACGTTATATGAGAATAATACTACTTGCATAACATAGTTAAAGGAAGGATATATTAAAAGCAATCGAACAAAACACATAGTTCGTCAAAATTCTTCTTCACTCATGATCTCCAAGAAAAGGGTGAAATTAGTGTTAAACAAATTTAGTCAAGTGAAATTCCAACAACGTTATATGAGAATAATACTACTTGCATAACATAGTTAAAGGAAGGATATATTAAAAGCAATCGAACAAAACACATAGTTCGTCAAAATTCTTCTTCACTCATGATCTCCAAGAAAAGGGTGAAATTAGTGTTAAACAAATTTAGTCAAGTGAAATTCCAACAACGTTATATGAGAATAATACTACTTGCATAACATAGTTAAAGGAAGGATATATTAAAAGCAATCGAACAAAACACATAGTTCGTCAAAATTCTTCTTCACTCATGATCTCCAAGAAAAGGGTGAAATTAGTGTTAAACAAATTTAGTCAAGTGAAATTCCAACAACGTTATATGAGAATAATACTACTTGCATAACATAGTTAAAGGAAGGATATATTAAAAGCAATCGAACAAAACACATAGTTCGTCAAAATTCTTCTTCACTCATGATCTCCAAGAAAAGGGTGAAATTAGTGTTAAACAAATTTAGTCAAGTGAAATTCCAACAACGTTATATGAGAATAATACTACTTGCATAACATAGTTAAAGGAAGGATATATTAAAAGCAATCGAACAAAACACATAGTTCGTCAAAATTCTTCTTCACTCATGATCTCCAAGAAAAGGGTGAAATTAGTGTTAAACAAATTTAGTCAAGTGAAATTCCAACAACGTTATATGAGAATAATACTACTTGCATAACATAGTTAAAGGAAGGATATATTAAAAGCAATCGAACAAAACACATAGTTCGTCAAAATTCTTCTTCACTCATGATCTCCAAGAAAAGGGTGAAATTAGTGTTAAACAAATTTAGTCAAGTGAAATTCCAACAACGTTATATGAGAATAATACTACTTGCATAACATAGTTAAAGGAAGGATATATTAAAAGCAATCGAACAAAACACATAGTTCGTCAAAATTCTTCTTCACTCATGATCTCCAAGAAAAGGGTGAAATTAGTGTTAAACAAATTTAGTCAAGTGAAATTCCAACAACGTTATATGAGAATAATACTACTTGCATAACATAGTTAAAGGAAGGATATATTAAAAGCAATCGAACAAAACACATAGTTCGTCAAAATTCTTCTTCACTCATGATCTCCAAGAAAAGGGTGAANCCCTTATACTCATACCATTCTCCAATTTGTCAAATTTGATCTAAATTCTCTCAAAATCTCAAATTTTGTCCGTGGGTGGCAAAATTACGATTTTGCCCCTACACTCCAAAAATCACCAGAATTAAACTTTTTCACTTCCTATCATTAAATTATACTCCAAATAGTTAATCTTGGTCAAAAATTTCACTCCATGATCAAATTATTATCTTAGGTGGCAAAATGACGATTTTACCCTTGAATATCAAAATTTCTAATTTACCTCAAATGAACCCTCGAACTCCGAACAATCATTTTTAGTCATTCCTGGACTATAAAATATTAAATTTCATCCTACTATTCCTATTTGAACTAGTTCGAGGTTAAATCAATTTAAGTGTACCGTTAGGTACAATATCGGGTTTCGTATATTCTTAGGTGCTTTTCTAGCGTAATAACATGCTACTCAATGCATATATGTCATGACATGTATTTATAGGGTCGGGTTTTACAGTTGGTATAATAGATTAGAATGCATTATTTTAAAAATCTCTATAATGCAATCCTCAGGGGAGTAAAATACATTGTACTTTTTTTTCTTCATTAAGGTTTTTTCCACTGGGTTTTTCTAAATAAAGTTTTTAATGAGGTAACATTTCAAAAGTGTATTCTTGAAAAGATTATGTACTCTTTTTCCTTCACTCAGATTTTTTTCCAGTGAGGTTTTTTTCTTGTAAGGTTTTAACAAGACATATTTTTAATACAATGGATATTCAAGAGGGAGTGTTATGAACAAATATGTAAATATCCATCATGTTATAACTCAAGAAGTGCAAACCAAGTCAAACAATCTGATAGGTAAGATATAAGAAATGTAATATAATTTGAACTCTTAGATAGAATTAGATTAGAGCTATGATTCAAGGGGTTGTTGGCCTATAAATAGGTTTTTCACTTCATTTGTAAATACACATTTGAATAAAATCTTCTTATTTCCTCTAAATACTTTCTTTCTCTCTAAATACTTTTTCTTATATTTCTCTTATAGTTGCTAGTTTCAAATTTATTTCATAACATTTGAAACAAAAGCATACATAAACAAAATATACATAAGAATAAATAAAAGAAAAATCAAACCTGGAAAATAATAGTGAAATAGAAGTTGAATAATACAACCTATAAAAAAAATCAAACCATGAGCATATGAAAGGGAAAAATCGAAAGTAAAATGCAATTTGAAGAACAAAACATAAAGCAAATTAGCACAGTTAAACCAAAGCAACACAAAAATCACGAATCAAAACAAAATGAAAATGACCAAACAAAGAAAGATTCATACAACAACGAAACTGAAATGTAAAAAACAAAAAAAAAATACAAATCATAATCAAAATAGAAAAATAAAGAAACCAAGAAGAACAATGGTTGAAAAAAACACCAAAACAAACAGAAAGTCCAAGAAAAAAGTAAAAAAAATAGAAAAAAATGAAAAAAAATAGAAGAAAGTAAAAGAAGAGGAAAGGAGGAGAAACCAAGGGAGAAGTCAAACGTTAGAATGGAGAAAGCAAAAAGGAGAGGATGGAAAACTTAAGAAAAAGAAAAATGACAAAAATACCATGCCTACAAAAAAAAAAAAAACTCCTACAAGACAACTCTCACTCAATTAGGGCACCACATGTTAACCAATTGAACTATTGACATGAGGCTCTAATTAAGCTTAATTGTCCTTTCCAAGGGACAACTTTTAATAGATATAAATTTGGAATCTTCGCTAGAGGTAGTCTCACCTCTCAAATATTATATTCACTTGTATTTATATGCGTATAAACTTAAACTTGAATTTAATTTAATTGTGAACTTATTTAAAAAATGTATATTGAGGATTTTTTTTTAAAACAATAGATAATTCATATTGCCATAATGGATAAATAATAATTAAAAATTGTTCTAAGTTTAATAATTACTATTATCATTTATATTTATTTATTAGAATTTTAGGTAACCGTCTTTCCTACACTAAGGTCTCCCTCCCTTTCGCTTTCCTCGTCCACCAGCTGCCGCAGAGGCTGCAGATACATGTCCACCCATTGATCCACTACCATAAGCAGTTGCAGTTTCGGTTGAATAAGCAAGCTCCTTTCAAACGTCAGTCTATTATGAGTTAGCTAGGTTTGGTTTGGTCGATATATACTTTGTTATTTGTTTTTAAAAAGTTATTTAAAGTAATAGAAAGTAAAAAAAATAATATTTTAATTGATTTAATATGGATAAATAATTACAAGGTAAAATCGATTATAATATAATTAGTCTGCGTAGAAGCATAATCATGTATTTTTGTTGTCTAAAAAACATATAAAATGTTATTTATTTTTGTATCCGGACTTGTTTTTCATTTAAAAAAAAAAAAACCATCCAAGCACAATCTTATTTAATCAAATCCGTTTAAAAAAAGGTTAATACAAAAAAGATGTTTTCTGAAATTCTTAATTAAGAGAGTGAAAGATTTTAATTCAATTTAAAAATACAAACTCGTATATATATAAATATAAATATAAATATATATATATATATATTGTCTCTAAAATAAAGAAAAAAAAAAAGAGAGTTGCATTTCCTTACATCTGTATTACTTTCTCCAAGAAAATATATATATAAAAATAAAAATCGAAAAAGAAAAAGTGGATATTATCAAGCATGCTGGTCAGCTCCAGAACATTCCCCCTCCCTTCTCCAACCTCAACTCTCCCCAACTTCACCGAAGCTTCGCCTTACTCAACAACGCTAACTGCCCACAATTTTATTCCCTGGAGGAACAGGAAAGGAGCATGGACCCCGCGCACCGTGATCAAGGTCTCTTCCTCCTCCTCATCATCATTGGAAAATCAGACCGCTGTCATCGTTCCATCACAATCACAGGACGATGCGGCGGAGGTTGTTAGGAGGTTCTACGCAGGAATCAACTCCCGAGATCTGGCATCGGTAGAGCTCTTAATTGCGGAGAAATGCGTGTACGAGGACCTTATCTTTCCTCGTCCATTCGTTGGTCGCAAGGTAGCTTAGCCAATAACTAAACTCTCCGTTCCCTTCGATCTCCATGCATATGCAGCTCACGGGAGTTTGTGCTTTTTCCTTTTTTTTTTTTGGGTCTTTTTTTATCATTTAAAATTTATTATATTTTCACGTGAAATTTGTAAACTTTGTGAAGCGATTACTCATGTGCTCTGTTGATTTAATCTTTATATAATAATTATAAAAAAAATTGAGTCTTCATTGTTTTTAAAATTGATAATATAAATTTAATCATTAATTAATCATGTTAGACATTTGTGACATCTAAGAATAATATCACGTGCCCATTTAACTGCTAATAATCCTTTGAATAATATGTAAGGAATTGAATGGTACTAATGGAAACATGGGGCTTTATGTAAATTTATTTTTCCAAATAACAGATTCAAGATTTTTCAGTAATGGTTGCAGGCAATTTTAGAGTTCTTCAAAAGTTTCATTGATTCTATAAGCATGGACCTTCAATTTGTTATCGATGATATCTCTGCTGAGGATTCATGTGCTGTTGGAGTTGCATGGCATTTAGGTACCATCTTTAACACTTTCTCGTGTTCCTCTCCACAAACTGTTAATAATGTTTTGTTTTCCCCTTTGACATATTTATTATTGTTGTTATTGTTTAACAGAATGGAAGGGAAGGGCTTTTCCTTTTAGCAAAGGTTGCAGCTTTTATAGGCTAGAGATGGTGGATGGCAAAAGACATATAATGTAAGCGATATCTTTCCTGTTAATACTGGCTTTTTTTTTTTTTTTGGTATTTGATTTGAGAAAGGGGATTCGAACTTACTTTTTAAACAATGTGCTAACTAATGAGTCAAATGCTCGATTGCATTTAATGACTAGTTGACTAATTCTTTTCTTGCAAGCAGTTATGGACGAGACGTTGTTGAACCTGCAATCAAACCGGGGGAGGCAGCTTTGGTATGTAAATCGCTCACTTTTTGTTCTTCCAACATACTTAAACCTTTGGATGACCCCAAACTAAATATCAGATCTCACTGTCTCATAAGAAAGGCTTCTTATAGATACAATGTATGTATGCAAATGGAATTTATATATATATTTGAAAGGTAATTGCTGTAAACATGATTTGATATGATAAGGAATGGGATTAACTTTTAGTCATATTGGAGTGTACAGGGTGCCATCAGGGCTGTAACATGGCTGTTGAAACAATTTCCTCAGTTGGCAGATCAGCTATGAAGGAAGCTATGTTGGAGTATGAACATTCAATTAATAGGTTAGATTCTGTTAGCAGTGAAGAAAAAGTTGCTGTATCTTGTATCAAAATCCATGTAGTAACAGGTTAACTGCAAGGAAATCTACCACATGACATTAAGTCTCAAAAGGATCTTGTATTTGTGTATAATATAGAAAATTTATCACCCCCCATAACCTTCCTGTCTTGGACCGTATATTCTATTCATGTTTTTCATTTTAAATTGATTTGTTTTGTGTTCTTTTTTTTTTTTTTTTGCTTTTCATAAGGCAAAAAGCATTCAGGTGAAGAAAGATGGGTTAGAAGTCACAAGGAATCATATTCTTTCATCCAATTGGCAAAATGATACAAGTACATAAATTGTTTAGGAAGGGATAAAAAAAAGACAAAACAAACAAATCTTGTTGAAGGAAGATACCCGCTATTTCCAGATTCAGTTCGTTATAGACATAATAAGGATCTTTAAGTCACACTGCTTCCAGATCTTGCTTTGTGATAACGTCACCTTCTGTCTGCCAAGTTGGTAATTTCTAAATTCTGCTGTGACCCTTATGTTGGTGGATTCGTGGCATTAATCATTGGATTCATGGTTTTGTTCCCCTCATAGAATGCTGCTCTCAATTTTATCTAAAGAAAGGAAAATAAGATATCCAGCCATTCCCTTCCTAAATAAATACTAAAACTATTGCCACCTTATATTCAGAAAAAGGGATGAGTAAAACAAAGTTAAAAATATATATTCAAGCTTTGTACATGCTAATGGAAAAAAGATGAAAAGCGGCAATATTCTATTCAAAGGCTAATGTTTAGAACATTGAAACCTTTTATTTGAACAATAATCATCATACATATACTTTTAATTAAAATATTGGGGGTTTAATACCAAATTAGCATGCCCCTTTCTTGATAAGAATAGCCCAAAATCTAACAGTTTAGCATAGTAAGAACAAACAATTTGTTTGAGTGAGATTAAGAGTAAATCAAACCCCTAATAAGCTCTAATGGCCCCCAAAAGCAAATCACTGACCTGAGTGGTTCCAACTTCCAAGATCAGCAATTGAGCCCTCCACAAACTCATGTTCTTCATAAGCATAAAAGAAAATCAAATCAACCTACCAAGTTAAAGAAAGTAAACAGTATTACCCAATTCCATTGAGTACAAGTATAGTAAAACGTTTATAGATACTCTTTTCAGTTAGGGAAATATGTATAGAACAAATACGTAATCAGATTAGAACCCTTAAATCCTCTGACAAGAAATGTAGGCAGAATTATAAACTAGCACAAAAAAGCTATAAAGGAAGAATGAAATTGCTCAAGGAGAGAAAAAGAAACAAAAAATTGGTTTACCCTGGTATCTTAGCATGACAAAAAGTAGAAATCTTAAGAATTACTCCAGATTTTCTACAAGCAGATGCACTCCCTTGATCTCATTGAGCTCAGCAAATTGAATCGCCACAAACATAAGAATTTAGACATGTATAAGCACTCTCAATGTATAAAAAGCATATAAAGGTAGATTTTTCATAAAACGAATTAGTAAATACTTAATAGTCATTCAGAAGTTGTGATGAAGAATACACATTAATCCAAATGCATCTTTAACAGTGTTGAGCTACCTTCTGCCTTTGCACAAGGACCAAGTCTGTCTGGCTTGATGAAACCTTTGATATCAAACTGGCAGTAGCTAACAAGGTATTATTAAGTGAATCCCTGACACATCCTAACACTGTAATGAGATTATGGGTTGCATAGGATATCTCATTAGCTTAGTAGCAGCCAAAATGCACTTAGTTACCACTATATTCAAAATAGGAGAATAATTAAAAGCCCAACAACTAAGTTCGCAGCATGGATTTTTTTTTTCAGTGAGTGAGAAAAATAAATGTCCATATTTAATTATGTTTCAAAAAATTCACTACATTGCAAGCAAATGTCATTCAACGCTGTTAACTTATAACTGTTGAAGAATGGTACTAGCTTACACAGACCTTGGATTGCCAAAAATTGTCAAAGACTAAGAAGAATCAGCTTGTATCCGCACCAAATATGAGTGATCAAAAATGGGAACAGATGGAAATTTGATAAAACAGTTCCATCATGCTCCAAGTTCACAAAGTTTTGAGGACCAGTTGTTATGTTATGTTTTCTCTATTCAACATGGAATCCCCTTTAGAAAAATGTTTCACTTACAGCCCCTTTCTGCTAGAGTGCCTCTTTATGTTTTCACTGCTCTTCTCGGGGACCCTACAACACAATATTAGTGAACCACAAGGATTCGTGCTCCAGTAGAAATACCTATTTTCATTCAATTTCTTCAAGAACTTCACCATCCAAACCAAACTTGTCCCAACCAACATAACCGGCATCCTTCATTAGTTCAGTCATTCCATCCAATACTTGGTAAATCTCCTGTGCATAAGGATTGGATGTGTTCCCCACAACAAATGGAGAAAATACAGATCCCACATCAACCCAAGCACAGCCAGGAGACTTCTTTACACCTAAATCCCTCATGAAACTCCTGACTTTTGCTAGCTTGCTCCAACAACCAGCTGCAGCATACATGTTAGCGATCAATACATAGTAACCTGAATTTTGAGGTCTAAGTTGCAACAATTTCTCAGCTGCCCATTCCCCTATATCTGTATTTCCATGGATCCTACAGGCTCCCAAGAGAGTGGCCCACATGGAAGCGCTTGGCTTGTATGGCATCCTTGTGATGATTTCCTTTGCTTTATTCAACAAACCAGCCCTCCCGTAAAGGTCAACCATGCAAGAGAAGTGCTCCAAACGGGGAATTATACCATAGAAACTTTGCATCTTTTCAAACCAAATTTGGCCTTCAATTACTAGACCACAATGACTGCAAGCTGATAGAACAGCCACCATCGTTACATGATCTGGTTTGATCTGTAGGTTAATCATCTCTTTAAATAGCTTTATAGCTGCTTGTCCCTCTCCCTGCATCCCATATCCAGCAATCAAAGAAGTATAGGTCACTTCATCCCTCTTTCTCATCAAATCAAACACACGTTTTGCTGCAAGAACTTTTCCTGACCTTGCATACATATCTATAAGAGCATTCCACAGTAATAAACAGTCCTCAAAAACTTTGCGCCGGGTTATGTAACAGTGGAATTCTTTGCCATGTTGCAGATTCGCCACTCTAGCACAAAGAGGCAGGATGCTGGCAATTGTAACATAGTTCGGTTCAAACCCAGAAAGCAACATCTCCCGAAATAGGAAGGATGCTTCTTCAGATTGATCCAAGTGGGTATAACCAGAAAGCATTGAGTTCCAAGTAATTATACTCTTTTCTTCTATGGACTGAAACACAATAGAGGCATGCCTTAGGTCTTTGCATCTGGAATACATTGTAATCATTGCGTTTCCAACATTCCCAAATGTATCACAACAACTCCGAATTGCAGAACCATGAATCTCTTTCCCCAACTTTAAGGCCCCAATATGTGAACAGGCTCCCAACCCAATGATCATGGCCACTGGATCCAAATGAATGCCGCTACTTCTCATCTGAGAAAGCAACTCCAATGACCCCTTAAAATTCCCTGTTCGCAAGCACCCTCCAGTTATAGTGTTCCAAGTTATAAAATTCAGCTCAATATCTTCAGCACGCATGCAATCAAAGAGCTTAAATGCCTCTCCCCACATGCCCTTGGAGGCATAACAATTGATCATTGCATTCCAAGAGATATCATCCCTCTCTGGCATTTTGTTAAATAAGTCACGCGCAACATCCACTTGTCCAAATTTCCCATACATGGTAATCAAAGCGTTATGCACATACAGATTCCAGTCATGACGACTACCACTAATCGAGTGATGAACCGTCCTCCCAAAATCTACATCCAATTTCTCACCGCAAGCCTTAAGAACAGATGGGTAGGTAAAATTATCTGGCCTGATCCCCTTATTCACCATTTTACAATAGGCGGAGAGAGCCTCCTCAAAAAGGTCATTCTTAACAAAGGAAGATATAAGCAAATTCCATGGTAATGGGTGCAAAAAATTACAATTCTCAGTAACAACTTGAGCATCGTCCAGAAGATTAAATGTTGAGTAAAATGTGACAAGCTTGGGAACCAGAACAGGGTGCTGTTCCAAACCCAAAGAGATTATTTGGGCATGAAGTTGTTTACCTGGTGGAAGCCTTTTAAGGTTGGTACAGGATAGAAGAAGAGAAGATATGGGATGTAAGATAACATCATAAGAAGCAGTGGGAGAGACATGCTGCTGGATTAGAGAAAAGGATTTGAATGCTTTCAGTAGATGTCCTTGGGTAACAAATTCCTTGAGAGATGTAAGAAGGTTTTCTAACATAGATTCATCATCAGTTGTCAACGTTTTCAACTCTTGCTTTTGGTTATTGTATGATGCAGATGGTTGATTGGATTGAATATCTACAGGTTTGACACATTGTTTCCACCTTTTAGGAATGAATTTCTGGATTTTGGATATAGAGAGGCCTTGTAATACTAAACGAGATGATGGAGATGGCATACACTATATACGTATGTATCATGTGTCTTACAAGGATAACTGAGAACTGGATGCATGAAGAATTTTACGGAGACCAGGCACAATCTGACAACATCTTCTGCACAGTTAAGGGTTTGACCCGAAAATGAGAAGACAAATTTAAGTGACAAAAAGCCTTTAACCTAAGCAAAAGCATGCCCCACTATCACATTTAGGCTAAATCAACTGTCAGACTCGTTTAGAAAGAAAATGATAACAAAACATAATTGGTATAACAAGTTCAATTTACAAATTAAAAAACCCACAATCTGTTTTAATGATTCTACAGATTTTGGAATCACCTTCACTGAAGAAAAATTGTATAGAGTCAACAACCGAACCCCAAAAAACACTATATATACCACATCGCCATGGCATAAGTTGCCAAAGCTGCCATTGCATGGTCCGATATGATTTTAAAACCACATTTCAAAGCATTCTATTATTGTGTGGATGGTCATTCTAGACAAATTAACTATGTACTTTACAAGGATTTGTAACGGGAAAGGAAGCTCTCTCACCAGTAGGAAAATTGTTTGTTGTTGTTGTTTTTTTTTTTTTTTTTGTAAATTATTGAATACATTTTTATATATAGAGTACAAGAATAGCATACCAAAATTTAGGCTTTTGATTATAAAAACAGAGAATGAAACAAAATTCTCTAATATCTTTATTGAAATTACTCAGTGCTAATTATACAAACAAAAAAAATCTAAATCTAGATATTAGAATGTGGTAAATTATCAGAAATTAGGGAACAAAAAATAAAGAAATAATCCAGCAAAAGAAGGAAAATAGAGAAAAGAAATATCCCTAAACTAACTCCTACAAATAGGGAATATAATCAATAAAATAAATTGACAACCTGTCAACATTCCCCCTTTAGCTAGTGAATAGATGTTGGTCATTCCCAACTTGTCTAGTAGCACTTCAAAACTCAATTTAGGCAACCCTTTTGTTAGAATATCAACTATTTGTTGTTTGGTACACATATAGGTCATGATAAACAAGATTATATGCACTACTTATTGTGGCTTTACTGTCACAATATAGATTCATAGGTCCTATACTAGACATTTTCAGTTCTTCCATTAGCTTCTTTGACCAAATTAACTCACAGGTTCTTTACGCAATAGCTCTAAATTCTGCTTTTGCACTGTTGTGAGCTACAACTGGTTGTTTCTTGCTCTTCCAAGTAACCAGGTTCTTCCAAACCTGTGTACAATAACCAGATGTGGACCTCCTATCCTAAATTGAACTTGTCCAATCTACTTCAGGAAATGCCTCCACACCTCTTAGCTCATTGTTCTTGAAGAGCAAGCCTTTATCAGGTGTAGATTTTAGATACCACAAGATTTGATTGGTTGCCTTAAGATGTTCTTTACTTAGAGAATGCATGTACTAGCTCACTACACTTAAAACAAATGCAATATCTTATCTTGTGTGAGATAAGTAAATCAATCTTCCCACTAAATGTCGATGTCTCCCCCTATCTACTAGAATTCCACTCATTCCTCTTCCAAGCTTCATGTTCATAAATATGGGTGTTTCAGCTGGCTTGCAACCAAGCATTCTTATCTTTTTCAAAAGATCTAATGTGTGTTTTCTTTGAGAGATAATATTATCTTTCTTGCTTCTTGCCATTTCCATCTTTAAGAAATATCTTAGATGTCGAGATCTTTGATTTCAAATTCACTTCTAAGAGTTCTCTTAAGCTTCTCCATTTCTTCTATTGTCTCTTTTTAAAATAATATCATCCACAGACACAACCAAGATAGTTTTCCTTGCATCTTGTGATTGCTTCAAGAAAATAGTATGATCACTTTGTCCTTGATGGTAACCATGCTGCTTTGTAGTCTTTGCAAAATGGTCAACCTAAGCTTTCAACAATTGTTTTAATCCATATAGTGACTTCTTTAATCTACATACTTTTCTGTTACCACTTGCCCCTTCAAAACTTCAAGGCAAATCCATGTAAACCTCATTATCAAGCTCTCTATTGATAAAGACATTTTTGACATCCATTTGATGTAGTGCCTAGTCAAGATTAGCTCAATGATAGTAGCACTCTTATAATGTTTAACTTTGCAACTGGAGCAAAGGTTTCTATGTAATTTACCCCAAAAATTTAAGTGAATCCTTTGACAATTAAACAAGCCTTGTGTTTCTGTATTTCACCATCTAACTTATACTTAATGGTAAACACCTATTTACACCCTACAAAACTCTTACCTTCAGGTAACTCCACTACATCCCAAGTTTCATTTCTTTTTAAGGCTCTCATTTCTTTAAGTACAATAACCATCCATTTTGGAATTTCAAAAGCTTTTTGAATATTTTTTTGGAATCTCATCTTTTTCAACCTTTTTTGTTAAAGCTCAAAATGCTTATGACAATTATAAGTAATTAAATGTGAAACCCACTCTTTACCTAAGGTTAGAATTGTAACCTAACTTGGTGAGCAGTTAATTTGAAGTTTTAAACATGATGTTTGTACCACAATAACTTAGAAATGTCACGTTTTAATAACCAAATCTGTTTATATGGAAGTTGGGACCTTTAGAGGGTCAAATGGGTTGGTTTTGAACTAAAAAAATGGCATTTTGGACCCAATTTATTGATACATGTTCATCATGTATCGATAGATCTAACTTAGAAAAGGTTTCTGAAGAACATCTATCTAGACATCGAGAAATGTATTGATAGATTCCATCCAAAATTGAATGTATTGATAGAGTTTCAAATCTATCGATAAATTAGGCGCAAACTTGAAAAAAAAAGGGTAATTTGGATTTTTCACACTCAATTAATGTCTCTAAAACCTCAAACTTTTCCTTATTTGGCAAAGAATGTATTTTTCATTAAAACCCAACCACATTCTTTTTTCTTTTACCTCAACTTTCATCTTCATCAAATCTATGGATTTCAAGCATTCAAAAGTCATCTTCAAGCTTAGAGTTTGATTCTAAAGACTTTGGAAGGTAAAATTTTCTTATCCTAAACCTCAAAAATCTTGGTTATGATTTTCTGAAAGTATGGATTCTCAGAAATTCATTTTTTGTCATGAAAACTTAGGTTTTCATTTGGTTTAGAACTCTTAAGCTCACCAAGGTAAAGTTGTTCTTAGCTTTAACTAGTGTTAGTGTAAATCCTTTAGTTAGAGTTAGATTAGTTACTGATTTGTGGATTAAAAGATTGTTGGAATATATTCGTGGAAGAATAAATGATTATCAGTCTAAGATTTTGTTAGAAAACCAAGTATTTATGATAGAAACTTTGTGTTAACTGCTGTTGAAAGAGTTTGAGCTTTTGGAAAACTGAGTGTTCGATAAAAAGTGCTAGAGGAGAGGCACGTTTTATCAGGGTAAGTAGATACGACACTTAATTATTTTGATATAAGTAAGCATGCCTAATCTGTAACCTTGCATACAAATGAGTTTCAATGGATTTGTGATGTGAACAATGGTTTACAAATATGTTTTGATGAAAGCTATATACTATATAAATATGTTTACTATGTATTAGTGTTAAGCATGGGGAATAAACCTTTCAAACTTTTGACATCTCAAACATGGTATTTGTCTATGATTGATGTTTGATTGATGATTCTGATGGGTTTGGCTATGGACAGTATGCTCAAAATATACAGCGAAAAGAAAATTAAAACTTTAGAACTAAACAACAAAAATATGCCTCCACCCATGGATCACCTTGGTGATATTTAACACATAAAAAAACAAAATTAATTATTATTCGGAAAGTTATCTTGCCAAGTAATTTCGTAATCACAATGACCCTTCTCGAAGCAATCTTGCGAATACCACAAGGAGCAAAAACCCTAACCAATCAAGTGCTTGGCCTCCAACAGTAGTACACACAACTGCACACAAACTTTCAACAAATGAAGGGGTTTTTAACTATGTTTTGTGCTGGCAAAGAGGACAACAATTGACCTTTTCTTTTTTTTTCACAATCTTAACCGAACCTTTTTTGAAAATTGCTTCAAAAGCAATATTCTCTTTCACACAAAGGGAGTGGCGGTAAAGAGAAAAAACGTTTTTTCTTTTTCTGACAGAAACTAGGTTTTCTTTAATTGTGAAAAACTCTCATGAGGAAAATAGTTAAAAGGTGACTTATATAATTAGGTTAAAATAACTTCAATTTTGCAATTAAGCCCTCAATATTATAACACATTATAATATTGGACCTATTACTTAATTAAACTCTTTTAATTAAGTCCTTAAAAATTAAAATCAAAATTAATTTCCTTTATATTTTGCAATCAAGGCCTTATAATTATAACTATTTATTATTATGCCTAAAAGTTAATTAAACCCTTTTAATTAAATTTATAGAAGTTAATTACCTACCCTATGATTTAAGTCTAACTTAAATCATCACTTTCTCAATTAATTTCAAATGTAACCATTGTGTGTGACCCATTAGGTTCTTAACATGTTGGCAATGGAATTGATTAATGACTTAATTGATTAATATAAATTTCAATCAATTAATTTATAATCAATTTTATAGATTAAGATTGGCATCCAACAATGCATCATGGCCACCCAATTGTTAGAAGAGTCAAAGGGTTTTTTGACAACCTTTCAGTGTATAGTCTATCAATGTAATTCATTCTTTAATCATATATCTCAGAGATAATAAGAGCTTGGTATAATGTCTATTCTTATTGACCTCCATATTTATTCCTACAATTATAGCATTAGCTTTCTAGAGACTTATGAAACCTTTTCATAATCTCCATGTTACCTTGGCCAAGGACTTTAATAAGCTAATGTTAACTAAGAACTGATAGGATATTTCCTCTAAAACACTTGAGGTAATAATTCTTATCTTGACCACTCATTTGCCTTCACATGCTTCACACTATACTCAAAATCTTCCTGTTTTGGTATTCTTGGTCAGACATATATAAGGATGAAATTAAAGCATAGTACTCCACATATAAGATAACCTAGTGTCTCAAGTTTAGGGAGTATTTACACGACTGACACATGAGAAGTGTTGCATAGACATTGAAGTGTATTACCAAATGCACTTCTCATGGTGGGTCATGTTCATTGAACTTGCTCTCTTAGACAATGACTTATATTCTAATTCCAAGTATCTCTATACTTTAATCTATGGGATCGATTGCTTACTTCCAAAGTAAGGAACATAGAATATACTAATCTTTAAGCATCATTAATGTCCAGTCTCAATGATACATTGGCCAAAAATATTTTGAGATTATGCTTTGATGCATAAGAATTTCATAGCTGCAACCTATTATAGTTTCCTTGTAAGGCATATTAATTTCATGGACTTCATCCAATTAGACTTATAACTCATTATAATTGATGTCTTATTGATGAAGGAAAACCTTTAATCATTTAACATGAATGATATTATTGCATGATTGGAATTAAACCTTAACCAATCCTAATTGACTATAGGGCTCATCTTAATAGATTTGAATGCCGATATGAGAAACTAATTTTTGCATCGATGAGACCATAGCCTTTAGTCATCTTGCCTATGAGATTATGAATTTGGTTGATTGACCATGATTTTGTTATGTCTCAACCTCTATGATATGTTGGTGATTGGATTCACTAATATGTTTGGAATGAATTTTTGATCATTGGATTGGTTGTAATATGTTTGGTGGAGCCTATTGTGATAAGGACTTGTAGCTATTGACAGTAGACATTTGCCATTGTGCACAATAATTTGTGGCTTGAGTTTATGGCTAACAACCCGGCACTTACTTTGGTTGGTAGCTAACAGAGTTCTACACTTTGATATAGAGTTGATGGCTAAATAAGATTCGAGACTCGTTGGATATTGGTAGCTAACATAGTTTGACCTCTTTATGTGGTCGGTTATTGCATGTACTGGATTATTTAATGTGATGACACTAAGTGATTTGGATTATCCTTGGCTAGTGCTCCACGATTTGTTTGAATTGATGTTTGATATGATGAATTTGGGTCATGGATATTGTGTATTTGATGTCTGGATTTTGATTACTTTACCATGGATGAATATTAGTATTAGATGAGGTCTTAGAAATGAGTTCTAGGTTGAAAATTTGCATTCTATATCAAATCTATCGATACATTGCTCTAATGTATCGATAGATTGACCTTAGACTTTAAGGGTTTGCATTCTGTTTGAAATCTATTGATACAATAGGGTAATGTATCGACAGATGGGACAATCTATTGATGAGCAAAGTATTTGTAACACCCTTAACTTTGATAAATGTTGATTATGGTTTATGTTAAAATGTTTGATGAAATAACATGTGATTGAAGTATACATGGGAATTTAAGTATGTCTATGAAGTGTAAAAGAGCATGATTATGTGTTTTGAGGACTATTAATGATGTATTGGCATGCTTGAGGCTATATGATAATGAAATGAACTTTTATTTTTTAAGTTTCTAATGTTTTACATAAGTGAATATGAGTTGGGAAGGTTAAAGAAAGAGTTAAGGACCTGAAAATGTTGAAATTTTGGGTTTTGGGCATGATTTATTGATAGATGTAAGATCTATCGATAGATGTTTTACGTCTATCGATAAATAAAAGTCAATGAGCAAACTAGGATGATCTTGAAGCCATCTATCAATAGGTAACCCGAATGTATTGATAGATACCAACCCTAGAGCAAATTGAGACATGTAGAAAGCTAACTATCAATAGATTAAGAGAATCTATCAATTGATACAAGTTCGAGAGCAATTTAGGGGAAGTTATGAACCATTTATCGATAGATTGGGCATATTTATCGATAGATGGGACTTGAGATGCAAAAAATAAAGGCCAATCTATCGATAAATGGGTGCATTTATTGATAGATGCATGCAATAGTGGAAAAAATATAAGTATTCTTGGGCACTCCACTCATTTGAAAGAAAAGGAGAAAGAATTCTCCCCCACTAAAAAACAAAACTTCAAGTTCCTTAAGGAATATTGGAGTTCATTCTAGGTTTTTTGGAGCTTAGAAAATGATCAAGATGTTAGATTAATCTTTTTAACCATTTAGTTTGTGAATTCATCAGTTTATAAGTGAGAATTGTTTATGGTTTCAACTTAATTGGTTTTCCCCCTTAAGTTGTTGGATTTTTGGAGTTGTGAAGAGTTTAAGTTAGTTATAATGTAAAGTTCTAACTACCTAAAGTCTTGGAACATAGAGAAAGGTATGAATTATGAGTTAGTAGTTGGACTTAAAGTTTAGCTGAATTATCAAATGCTATAAATGCTTTGAAATTAAGAGCTTAGGTCTTATATTCTTCATAGGGGAAAACTAAGCTTGAAGAATTGTTACAAAGTTGGAATCTAACTAGTTCTAGAAGCCTCAAGTGATTGGTGAGTGGTATTGGCAACTTCAAGTGAGTGGGGTTTATTATTGAACATTGGGTAATGCATGTAATGCATAACACATTTAAATATGCTGCCATGGGATGTAATTGAGTCATATTTGAAAAGCTGGACCTGTTTATATTGAATGAACCACCTGTGGTGATTGAGCTTGACTATGATTATGTTTAATGAATTCTCTATATGAGGCACAAGCTTATTGCTTAGTGCCTTGGTTTGATAATGTCAATGTTATTATACATATATATGTTCACCATTAATTGTGATAGCTTTGGCTTATTGCTTTCATCTACGTATGTATGATACTATTGGCTATGAAATAAGCTACTGTATACGCTGAAGTGTGTATGATCTTCATTTGATGAGCTTGTTTGGGATGATGATATAGTCTTGTTAAAAGAGTCGTGATCCCCATGGTCTTGTTTACCATCAATGGCTTCAGCACTAGAAGTGTCTCATTACTTGAGAGGACACTTCTCTTGTTACCACTTTGCTAATGATTCATGAATTCTTGGAAGCTATTGGTAAGCATATTAATAAGCAAACATGTGCTTGAATGGGTTTGATGTATTATTTCGTATATGTTTTTATAATCGTATATCTTGAGTTGATTCTTTATGCATATTGATTATTTGCCCACTCACTGAGTTAATGAGAACTCACCCAATGTCTTGTTCCCGTGTGCAGATAAATAGCTTTTGGGGATTCCCATGCAGTAAGTGAGTGGTTAGTGTCAGTTGGCTAGATCGACACTGTTGGCATCCAGTAAGGATTTTGACCATGAGTCCACTTTGCTGGTTGTTTATTTTGACAGCATGGAATTGCCATTATGATGTATAAGCCTCGATTTATTTTGTTCGGGCTTGAACCCACCATGATAGCCAATGTATGGCTATTGTGACTAGTACATGGTTGTACTCTTGTTGGTTGATGCACATATATATATGTATATATTATGGGCAGTGTGTTAATACTATGCTCGTATTGGTGTGATGAAAGGCATCTCTTTAGACTTGTGGAACATGGATTATGCCCATGTACTGCCCTATCTATGTGAGACTTGCTCGAGAATCGTGAGCTTTGCCTATATGACTCATGTGTCAGTCATGGCTTTCAAGTTTGGGTCGTGACAGGCTTGGTACTAGGGCCTTAGGTTTAAAGTCTCCTAAGATTTCTTGTGTTTGTTAACATAGTGTCAAGAACTAGCGTAGGTTCTTGTTCCTGATTTGTGATTGTATCAAGCCCAACTCTATAAAATATTTGCTATGTCATTCATGTGCTTGATAATATGTTTGCATACTTGGAAAGCCCCGAAAACTCGTTAAAAGTCGGTAGTGAACCTAGTGATACAACTAAGCTGAATTAAGCCTCAAATTAGTCCAAATAGAGATTTTAAGATGAAATTGAGAATTTTAAAAACCCAAAATGGCTTAATATGGTGATTTGAAATTCGAGGATTGATTTGGAGTCAAATTGGAATTTTCATGAAGTAAGGGCAAAATGGTCATTTTGCCAACCAAGGGCAAAATTGGAAT
>NC_030856.1:10424251-10475428 GCF_000208745.1 Theobroma cacao | reverse complement strand
ACTCCCATATGTTCGACCTCACCAAGGAAAAGAGGAAAGAAAGAAAGAACAAAACCCTAGTTAGAAAAATTCAAGAGAAAATTTTAGAATTTCAAGGAATCAAGTGACAAAAGGTAAGATTTTTCAATTTTAGCTTGAGATCTATCTTTCCTAAGCATTCTTTCTCATTTTCAATGGTTAAAATTCATGATTTCATGATGGATCCCTTGTTGGTCGAACCTAGGGGGAGAAGATTTGATGATGAATTTAGTTGAAAAACATGTTATTCTAGTGTTTTTAGTTGGTTGGTGATGTGTAGCATGAAAAGCAAACAAGAAAAATTCATGTTCTTCCATCACCCTCATTGGCCTAATCTTCCTTATGGTATGTTGATGGTGGATTTGATTTTATTTCAAGTGATTTGGTTAGGAACTAATGATTTATGGTGTAAAAAAATTAAGTATGAAAAACCATAGTGTTTATGCACCCACCATGGCTAAATTTCATAAGGAATCTAGTGATGATGATTCTTGTGATATCTTGTGTTATTTAGTTAGAATTTAATGAATGGTGGTGATGAAAATCGAAAATGATAATTTTAAACTATAGTTCTTTTTGTAAATAAGTTGAATAACAATGAGAAAGTCAAGCTCATTGAGGCGCTTTGGTGTATTTTGGGACATTGGAAGTGTGATGAATATAATTAGAGTCAATTTGGATGTTTTGGTTAAATCAAAGGTGGAGAGTTCGAATTAGGTCGAAAACCGATCCATTCCAATCACAATTGAACCAACGTGTAACATCGTCATTAAGTGACTATCCAAACAACCTCATGCATTCATATAGAGCCTGAAATACATTTATAATGTCATGACACAATATATTGAATTATTTGTCGTGTATTGTGTATAGGTGGTGAGTCTTCTAACAAGGGTAAAGACATTGTGCCAGAAGACCAAGAATAGGAGTATTTTGAACTCCCGATATCGTGAGTAACCTTATTATCGTCTTAATTATCTAAAGTAGTTTTTATTCGTTTTTGTGATTTTATAGAAAAATGAGTTTAAATGGTAAATCCTTATGTTTTATAAGTAAAATGTGATTAAATGAAATGTGTTTATAAATCATTTTGAAATTGAATGATGATTTTAGAAATTGAGTAATTGGAGACTGTTTGTTTGTGTTGTAAATTTATGGTTTGAATTGAATGGCTTATGGTGATATTGGCATGAATGGTTGAATTGGAAATTGTGTTGAAATTGTATGAACTGTTTGTTTTGCCTTAACAGGCTGGGTAGTAATATAATTGCCATGTCATGCTGTTGAAACTTTTATTGATTTGGTGGGATATTGATTAGTCACTGCAGCGGCGGGTTTCCGTTGATCAGCCTATTAGAGAAGGGCACGGTAAATCCAGTTATATTTTACCTCGGTACGAGAGGCGCGGAGGGTATCTCCTGAGGTAAAACTTTAGAGTTCACTACGCGCTAAACCACCACGTGAGGGTGAACTCAGCCAACGGCAATGAACGACTATGCTTTTAAACGTAAAAATGTGTTTTATGCATATATGAACTTTTCTTTAACAGCCTTGGCGGAGTCGGTTAGATGCCCCGGCCAAGGTATCCCCGAGAATGAGTTTTGGCACAAGCCAAATTTTTAAGAAATTCATAAGCCATGTTGATTATTTGAGTGAAATGAATTTATTTTGTTTAGTTGAAATGAGTTTGAAACGTTATGAATCATAGTACGATGAACTATTTTAAATTGTCTCCATTTACTCAGCTTTAGATATTTTAGATGATATTTATTTACTCACTGAGTTTATATAAACTCACCACCCTCCTTTCCACCCATTTCATGTTCAGGATAGTCTGTAGATAGCTGATTTCGTTGAAGGTTATAGTTGGATTTGCATCCTAAAAAACCGTAGGTTCGCAGCCTTCGTTACTTTTAGTCATTCGAGAGGGCCCACATGTCATTGTAAATTAAATTACACATTCTGACTTACTGTGTTACTGTATGTACAAATTTATTTTGCTTTGACGCTACAAAAATTATTTACGAATATCTCTATAAATATTATTTCATAAGAAAATGGAATATTTATTTAATATTTTTATTTTATTCTAATAGCTATCATTTCACTTTAAATGAATGTTTTAGACATCTAAACTTATTTTTGGTTATGAAATATGTATCTTTCACTCATCTACTACATTTTTATATGGTTTCGAAATTTTTGGAGAAAAATGACCAAAATACCCCTGTGAGACGAAAATTATTTTTTTATTGTTTTGGTTTGGAAATAGCTTATAATCTTTTAAAATATGATATTAGCATTTGTTGCTCGTAGCGGAGGTAAGAAAACTGATATTAAAATCTTGCAGAGTTTCGGTTGGCATTTCGAGTAATGAATGTCTATTGGGACATCGTGGCGGTTGTCACGGGCTCGAAAAGAGTACCGGGTCGTGACAATTGTAGCACAAGTTGTGAGTGTGACGCTATGCGAACCTCCCAAGTCTTTAGTAAGTTGACTTTTAATGTGGAAATTTTGAACTTTGAATTGGTGTTTGCATCATTAGGTACAAGAAGCCGCCTATAATACGCGCCACCACGAAGAGTTCTAGAGGGCTAAATTCCCCAAATGAGTCCATAAATAGACCATGAGCTTCTACTTTGGGTAGTCGTGGCAAGGCTAAAGCTAAAGGCAAAGTTGCTAGGCCTGCTGATGATCTGGGTTTTGAGGAGAGACACACTAGTACTAGTTCTAAGGGGACAATGGGTAATCATGTGATAGAACTTGGTGTAACCCTAAAAAAGTTGGTAGCTAGGCTACAAAGTTTGACACAATAGTTTGCCATATTCCAACAAAGAAGTGAAAGGCATTTAGACGAGTACGTGGATTCTAGTTCTCAAGATTCGAAGTACGTGCCACAAACCAAGATGGGATAATGGATTATAAGCTAAAGTGATCAATTGATGTGCATCCACCTTTTAGATCATGCATACAATAAAGCTCATGGAAGATATAGTCAATATTCAAATGCATATTCAAAATAAATTTCAACTATGTCAACACAAGGTATAGATCATGATCAAACTTGACTTGAGTTATGAAGTTAGGCACTAGAAGTAATTTTATTACTTAAGTCAAGTTTCAAGTACTTTAAATATTTAGGTTAAGAAAAACAAATCATGTTATAATCAAACTTGACCAAAAATAATAGATGGACCAAATATATTTTTCATGGAGTTCAATGAGTTCATCATAATCAAATTCATTTGCATAATCATGAAGTCAATCTTGGAACAAGCATTTCAGTACAAATATGAAGCATATTTCAAGAATTCCTAGACTAAGCATTTGAACATTCTAATTCTCAAGAATTGATTTTTCAATATAAGCACATGAGAAATAATAAATTCAAACACTTATAAACAATTTCCCATTTTTCAATGTTAACATTGTAAGCTTGAATATTTGTGTTTGGATCAAATGATCTGAAAGTATTCATAATGCATGTTTTTAAGAGCCAAGAATCATCATTGAGAAGAGATTCATGAAAGAATTTAGGACTCTAGGTTAGCAATTTAATCCATTAAACTGAGTTAAGAGAGAGAGAGAGAGACAATATTCAGATGAAGTATTGAGAGATATCATAATCTTAGGTCTAGTAATCACTAAAAGTAATTTTGCTGAAATATTTGTTTTAATTATTAGTTTATTAGTTTCAAATCTTTCTTTTTAATTTTAATTGTTTAGATAAAATTAGAGTGTGTTAATTTTAGTAGTTAACAATAAGGATTAATTCAATTCTCTGTGGAATTGACACTCTACTCATTTCAATATTATCTTTGCGGTACGTGTACTTGCGTGAGTAGAAAATTGAACAACAAATGGACAAGGAGTAAAGTAAGAGAGCATTTTAAGGCATCAAAATTGTCCATTTTGGCTCCAAAGCACCTAGAGATCATCCTTTCATGATTAAACGTCAATCCCTTTTGAAGGGATTTTGTCCCAAAAGGCATTTTTCCTAAAAAGAATTGACCTTTATGAAAGGGGGGTTAATCCCTGCATTATAAAAACCAACAAAAGTGAAGAAAAATGCATTTTTGCCAAAGTGCAAGGGTTTCGAAACATGGATTTATGTAAGAGAAAGTTGGATTTTCAATTCAACCATGTTTAAAATATCATTTTGGATATGTATGCCTTAATATTTTTCAATAAAAACATGTGAATTCAAAATTTGGCTCTCATTTTACAATTTGTGCTAATTGTGCTCAAACACTAAGTAGTTGAATAGCTCATTTAAAAATTTATGCCTCTAACAAGCATGCTTAATTTTTATCATAATGCATGAATTTGACTTATAAAATGTACAACAAGCATATTAGGCAACGTTTAAGCATAATAAGTATCAAATTTAACATTTTCAACATTTTTCCAACATATGGGCAAAAATGCCTTTGAGTTCATTCAAGCATTCAGTCATGCATTCATTTGCATCCAAAACAAATTTAATAGCATTTTCAACATAAGGTACACTTGTCTAAGTTTCATATCACTGAAATCATTTTAACCTCAAGGATGTCAATCATTGAAAGGACATTTTTTCATTTGCTTGAAAGATGCCATCAATGTCAAATTATCACACTCAAGATCATGCTTAAGAAAAACATTTTCTATTAATTTCACAAATTATGAGAGAAATAACTAGCAAAAGAAATTTGTGCAATTTACATATATCAATTTAATTTTGCTCAAGCAAGCTATGTCATCAAAGACAATAAATCAATTTCAATCAAAGGAGCAAGAAAGTTTTGCAAGAAAATCATTTGATAAAAATTTAATCTCTCTTTTCAAAATTTAGCACTTAGAACATACAAGATTTGAGTTAGACATGCTTTGTGTAAAATTATAAGCTCAATGTCACTCACTTTTGTTTAATTATGCTCTAAATGATTAATGAAATATGCAATGAGCATAATGAATCATGTTTATGAATGTCAAGGGTCATTTTCAAATATCTCACAATCATATACTAAGAATGTCCTTGTGACCATTCAAGCTTGCAAGTAAGCATGCATATCTAATAAGAAAAAGTCAATAAGTATTTTTATCATGAAACAAATTTGTTCAATTCATAAATCATTATAAACTCAAGGATGACAAATATTACTTATATAAGTTTATTGTAGCTCTAAAAATACCAATTCAAGTAGTCAAAACTTATCAAGCTCATTTTTAACTATCTTGAACTTTTCAAGGAAGTTCTAAATTGCAAATTACGATTGGTTAAGTGGTCAAATTATCTTGGATACAAGAAAATAAAAAAGTCAACTGTTCAAACTCAATTTTCCTTGTTTAGACTACTAGAATAGGTAAGAATGAAAATCATCAAATATGCTCACGTTGCCATCATATCATCAACATCAAAAGTTTTTATGTTCAAGATTATACTAAAAAATTATTTTTCTTCAAAAACACTAATATGCAAGCAATTTAAAAAGAAAAGGAAATTATATCAAATCAATTTTCCAAAAGCAAGCTAAATCAATACAACTCAAATAAATAAGAACTACAAAGCAATTTTTTCAAAAATAAATAAATGAGCATGATGATATATTCAAGATTAAATATAAGTAAATACTCAATATTTTGGCTTATACTTTCTTCAAGATTATGCAATTTATAACATGTATCACATTTAAATCAATTTTGCATAATCCAGATTTATCAATAAAGCTCAAAAGAGAGTAGCCAAAGAATTATGCATTTAATATTCGAGCAAAAATAGACAACCAAAATTTCAATAAAAAAGGAACATAACTTTAGAAACCAATCTAAACCAATCAATCTCAAGAATGAAGCAAAATTCTCAAATTTAAAAGAATAAAAAGATTTTTGTTATAGAGGTCACCCACTTTCCATTGTGTGTTTAAAAAGCATTCAATTTTTCAATTGTTTCTCCTTGCTTTAACACACCTACAAGAGACTTTCTCATTTGATTTTTTTATCCAAATTGAATTAGATCTTTCAAAGTTAGTCTCATCACACAAAGTTCTTTTGAAACCCACACTTGGTTAATCATATAAGATAAACATTTTCTAATTGGACAAGTGCATGAATAATGACCATAAAATAAACACTGATCGCATTTGGTCAAACTAGAAAATGTGGTATTCATGAAAACTTTTTGTTTTTCATTTGTCAAATCTTCAAGCTTCATTTTCACATCTAAATTCTACTTTTCTAGAACATCAATTTTCTTTTGGCAAGCTTCAAAATCTATTTTCAATTTTTAATTTTCCTTTTCCAAATCAACTTTTGCCTTCAATAAAAATTCATTTTTAGCATTAACTTTTTAAATCATTTTCTCATGTTTCAAATACATTTTCTCAAATTTACAAGCTAAATCTTCAAAAGCATCTTGCAATTCACCAAATGAATATGAAATAGGTTCATAAAGTGAGGAGTTTACCTTAAGCTCTTCAAGAGCCATGAGGCATGATTTGAATTGGATTGAGGATTAATTTTCACTTTTTTTGCCTTGCTATTTGTTGAGCATTAACATTCACTCACAAGGCTTTTCTTCCAATTCCTCATCCTTCTTTGCTTCCTCATACAACTCTTTTAATTTCTCCCAAATTTCTTTGGCACTTTCACTCTTGGAAACTCTCTTGCAATCATTATCATTATGTGCACAAAGAAGAGTATGCATGGCTTTGTTACTGAGTTGTACCACATTTATGTCATTTATGTCCCACTCTATTTTTCCCTTGGTTGGCTTGTATGGACAATCAACAATTGTTCACCAAACTTCATAATCATTGGTTAGAACAAAAACCTTCATTCTATTCTTCCAATAAATGTAATTCTCACCATTGATTAGAAAAGACTCCACAAGTGATTGCCTTTCACCAAGAATTGTTGTAATAAAATTCATAGTCATGTCTTGGAGCTAAAAAGGATCACTCAAAAGCTTTTAAATCTACAAAATTGAGTCCAAGCTCTAATACCAATTGTTAGGAATGTTCGCTCAATAATAATGAGAAAAAAATCCAAGAGGGGAGGTGAATTGGATTTATAAAAATTCTTTTTAACAAATTAAACTTTTAATGAAGACAAACTTGAAGACAAGTTCCCAAATTTGTTTTCACTTTAAAACATACCAAAAGTAATTTAATGAGAAAATTAATGAACAAACAAGTTGAAAACAAGTTTTCAAAGCTTTTCAAAGTTAAATACGCAAGTGAAAAATTTTCACAAACTTCCAATAAAGGCAAGCTAAAAACAAACTTTTTTTTTTTGGTTAAAGTGTGAAAAAAGTAATTTGAAGAGTAAATTAAAGAATAAACAAGTTAAGAAAAAATTTTCAAAACTCTTCAAAGTAAATAAAATGCAAAAGTATATCAAAGTATGTCAAAAATAACTTGAAGAGTAAATTAAAGAATAAACAAGTTAAGAACAAAATTTCAAACTTTTCAAATTAATAAAATGCAACAGTATATCAAAGTGTGTCAAAAATAATTTGAAGAGTAAATTAAAGGATTGACAAATTAAAATAAATTTGATAAACTCTTTAGTATAAATGCATAAATTCAAAGAGTAAAAAGTAAAGAGAAAAAACACAAAGAATTTATAAAGTTTCAGTCCTTTCTATAGGTGCCTATGTCCTCTCCCTTAGAAAGTGATGGAGTTTAATCCATTATTGAATAAATTCAATACAATGCTTTTTAAAGGTTCAAACATAGCCATTGCCTTTCAAGGTTCAAGCACAACCGTTATACATTACTTTTTAAAGATTAAGTTATAACCTTTATGCCTTTCAAGGATCAAGCACAACCTTTGAATACTATCTTTTGAAGGCTAAAGTATAACCTTTTTCTCTCTTACAAGATTGAAGCAAATATACCTCTAGAAGGTGGGTTTTCTTAAATAAGTACAAAGTTGAAAAAGTATGATAGTGATAAAGATGATTACAAAAGATAGGAATGAAGGCACAAAGAAATTATAGCATAAGAAAGCTTAAAAGCTTGGTGGAAGAATGTGAATTGCTTGCCCTAGCTTGGTCTTTATTTTTTTCTTCTTTTTCTTCATATGATTTGATTCTTATCAAATGATGTTTTTCTCTACTCTTCTTACCTTGTAAATGTGTTGGAGAAGTCCTTTTTATAGTTTGAAGAGTCTTGGAGCTGTTGAAGGTGATTTAATGAAGAATCTAGTTAGTTTTCTTTTGAATCCTATGTCTAACGACTCTCAAGGATCGAGCTTGGATGATAGGGTCTTGATCCTTTGAAGTTACAATGACTTCACCTTTTTTCTGTGTTTGGCTAAGATCAACTTCTTAAACTTGGGATGAGATCTTTGCTTCATATTTTCCTTCAATAATAACTTGTAGGATCAAGCTTTTAAATATGTATGTCGATATTAGTTCCACATGCTTGAAATATTTTTGTTTTTCTTTTTCAAGAATCGAGCTTTAGAAGTACAAGGGTCGATCCTCTAAAATCAATAGCTTTTTCATTCTTGTTTCTTTCTTGGGATCAAGCTTCTAGCTTTGTGAGGTTGATCCTTAGTTTATCCAGTAGCTTTTTTAATTACGCTTCTTCTTGGAATTGGTCGACCAAGCTAAGGGGTTGATCTTTCCAACTTGATTTATACGAAATCCTTCCTTTTGAAACCATTTTGGTGCTTAACATTTATAATTTTAAAAGTAAATGCAAGGGAGGTTTTTACATGAATAATTTAAATTCAAGACTCACTTAAAGCAAATTCAAAATTTATTCAATCAAAACCCATTCAAACAAGTTTAGCACTAACTCAAGCAATTTGAAACTTTTTACATGAAAACACAAAGGCACTTCAAGAGTAAATGAATGGAAGTTTTTAAGTTTAAGAGCACATTCAAACAAGTTCAAAGATGATTCAAATAAGTTCAAGGATCACTCAAACAAGTTTAAAATTCATGAAGGAAATTTTGATCATTTTTGTCATTTCAAAACTATAATCATTTTAAAGCTAATGAAGCTAACAACCCTTGAATCTCTTTTTACACACTCTTTCAATCTTTTGCTAGTGTGCGTGCTTGTGTGCCTTAAGCTTGTTGCTATTGTGTGTGTGTGTGTGTGTGTGTGTGTGTGTGTTATGCTTGCATTTATCTGCATTTGTGTTGCTTCAAGGACCTTTATGGCCTTGATTAATGCTAATAGGCATATTTAGGTTGACTTATACTCGAAGACCAGGGTAAGGGTAAGTTTAGGACCACACTGAGTGGTATTAAAAACCATTATGTGACAGTTGGTATCAAAGTAGTTACGATTAGTGGGTAAGCCATTGGGTTCAATTGCGATCAATTGCAATCAGTTATGAGCCAGATAGTGTACAAGTTGAATAGAAGGTGATTTGGGGTAAGCAATGGCTAAAGAGTCAATCTCGCCCCAAACAATTTTGGAAGTGATGGAAGGCTAAGGCATCGTACACATCGATGGGCTAGAGTCTAAAGGGAATGAGTCACGAGCGAGATATAAAGGGCTTTGAATCACTCATTAAACACCCTGAACCAAAAGAACATCAGCTTGAAGGTGATAGTGAAGGAGTTAAAATAAGAGCTCGAGCAATTTAGGGGAAAAGTAGTTAAGTGTCAAGTTGTTTCAATAATAAGTTCATAAGGTCTTTGGGTGGAGGTTCCCAAACTAGTGCCATTTGTGGGGAACTGCTTTGCCAAGAAAGTTTACAACTTCATATGGGGCATGGAGTAGTATTTCTAGGTGGTCGGGATAACGGAAGGGGCCAAGGTGAGCACTATTGCTTTGTTTTTGACAAATATACTTCTCCAATGGTGGCATTATAGGGATGATAGGGTGAGGTGTGGAAAACGTGCTATGGCCACATAGGAAAAGCTCATACAAGAGTTGAGGCAACTGTTTAAGCTTGAGTATGTGAAAGATGAGGTTAAGGGCAAGATTTGTAGGCTCAAGTAGAAAGGTAAGGTGAATGAGTATTGCCGAGAATTCTTTAAGTTGCTACTCATGGTCTTAGACATGAGTGAGTGGGAGGCATTGTTTTGCTTCATGGATGGGTTAAAACCATGGTGAAGGTTGAGTTGCAATGTTGAGGTGTGCGGGATATGAGCCGCCCCATTGCTGCGGCAAAATTGTTAGTTGAGCTTGAGCTCATCAACTCTTCCAAACATTAACGTGGATAGGGAAAAAGGAATGACGAAAGCTCCTCATTCGAGAGGGAGGCTGACCGAAAACCCATTCACCCTAAGGTTAAAATCGAAGACAAGAGTTTGGTGAAGAAGGTTTTCAAGTGCTACTTGTGTGACGAAGCCTATCGAGTGAGGGATTGCTCGATCAAGAAGAAGTTTTCAGTGATTGAAGGCAAGAGTAGCGAAGGTGAGCGAGCCACAACAAGAAGAGCCCAAGTGCCTAGATGTCATCATGGAAGATAAGGAGCCTACAAAGGAGTTGTGGTTAGGTGCTATTATCGTGAGTGCCACGAGACAAGGGGTTCTTTAGTGGTATGACAAGGAAGTGGTGTAGAAGGAGGAGGCGTAGGTGAACTTGCGAAAAGTTGTAGTGTTCCCCTAGCAATGAGGATGTTGCTAACTTGAGCGGGGGAGAGTGTCATGTATCGTGTGACCAGAAGGACAAGGAAAGGCCATTCGAAGTGTCAAACCATAAGGCAGTAGGTCATGAGCAGGATGGAAAAGTCACCCACAAGCCTTAGAGGCTATTTGCCTAAGTAGGCAAGCTAGGCATGCAGGGTCGCAATAGCCCAACCAACCCGCATGCCATTGGGCTAAACTACGAGCAACATCAAGACAGCTTGCAAGCCCACACGCGAGCATGCCACTCACAAGAGGCAACACAATGCCCCACAGTGTTATTGCATGAAAGGACTACCTGGTGGAAAATTCCCATTCAAGAGCCACAAGAAGCTAACCCTAAATCCCTTTTCAAACTTGTACAACAGAGTTTGACCCTTGGAGGCCCTTTGTCTATAAATACCCCATCAAACACACTTGTAAACAAGCTGACTAATTAATAAACTATTCCATCGCCCTTAATTTCTCTTTACACATTCTCTTAATTATCTACTGGTGCCTGTGCTAGTGTGGCTTGAGCTTGTTGTTGAGTGTGTGTGTGTGTTGTGCTTGCATTCATATGCATTTGTGTTGTTTCAAGGATCTTTGTGGCCTTGATTAGTGCTAGTAGGCATATTTAGGTTGACTTAAGCTCGAAGATAAGAGTAAAGGTGAGTCTGAGGCTGTATGGTGAGTGGTATGAAAAACCACCACGTCACAAACAACCCTCATTCATTTTTCAACTGCTTGTTATAATATTTTTGTTGTTATCTACAAATAAATCTATTGAATAATTACCAAATAATGGAGTAATACCTTTTTTTCAAAAAAAAAAAAAAATCCCACTTCCCAACTTAGGAAGAGTAAAAACCAAAAAGAAAGAATAGAAAAAAAGCCCAAACTCACAGTCAAACCCATCAAAAAGCTGTTTTGCAGACATGAGTTTGTTGAAGGCATTTTTATGCTATTAAGCAGTATGTAAATCAACTACCACGAGATACTTATTGCAAATAGAATAACCTTACCCACACTAATTAATAGACTATTTTGTACAAATACCAAACAAACTCAAGTCATTTAATTCCTAATCTTGATAAAGATTCAAAAAATCTGAAAATTTATAAAATTGAGCAAGACCAATCAAATTTATAACCATCTTTGTAACGTAGTTTTTACTTACCAAATTTTTTTGGTCAAAGTTTCAGACTTTCCTGAGAAACCAAGGTTGAGTCTTGCTGTATAAATGCCAGGCTCTGTTTTTGTTGCTAGTAGGGAAAACTTTTTCTGCATGTCAATCAGGAATTTTCACTCTGCTAATGAGGACGCCACCCAGAGGTTTGCCTTCCTTTACCCATTTTGAAGAATTATAGTCTTAAATTGTATAATCCTTCAACGTTATTTGCATTTGAGCTTGCATGGTGAAGGGCTAAGATTACTTTTCAAAACTTAAACATGTTGGTTTGAGTTTGAATTGTTACATTTTTCATTTTTTAATTGAAACAAATTAAAAAGCACAATATTTGGTAGTTGAAGAGGATGAAGAAAAATTCTAAACAGTTCAATTGTTTTGATATTTTTTTTATCTTGTGGTTAATTTAATCATTTTTTACAATATTTAAGATTTTGAGATGAACTATTTATTTTGAATACTAATGATCTTCATATGAATTATGGTGAAATCTTAAAAATATAATGATAGCAAAATATTTAATAAAATATATTTGACAAAATTTTTTGAAATATTATTTTTTATTCATAAAAAATTAATATGATTACATTTTTCTTTTTGTATTTTTCATAACTATTCTTTAATTCATGTTCAAAAAATTATTATATTTAATTGATTATTAAATATGATAACTTTTTCAATATATATATATACACAAACCATAATAGAAAACTAATCTTGTAAAGTGAAATGAGTGAAAATTTTAAATAAATACATTTATTAGGATTTTGATGGCAATTTTAAGATATATACATTCACAAACTCTTAAATTATATATATTAAAAAATTGTCTTTTCAATCATAAATTTTAAGATATATGAAAAAAATAGACTACTCAATATGGAATCAAATAAATGTCATGTCTCTTTCCCTACTTTTAATTGATTGTTGTATGCATTGGAATCACATGATGACAAGCACCAGAAATACTTTTAAAAAAGTTTTTGACAAAATGCAGATCACAACTCTAGCTGGACCCTTTTAGCCAATTGCTGGGAGGTTGGTATAACAATTTATGACAAATTGGTATGAAAATTTTGTTGATTTTCTTTTCTCTGTGGACAATGTTATGTCAACTATTTTTAATCAATGACAGAAAGAAGCAGTGCTGCATAAACGTATCAAGGGATTTCACAAGCAGAGGTAGGGCCTCTTAGCAAAAAGTTAATATTGCTAAGATTCTTTTTTAATTAATTAAATAATGTAACTTGTTTAACTAGGTGTTTCCAAAAGTTTGGTTCATGGTAGATTGGATGTTTTTCATAAGAGCTGTAAATATTATTTTTGAGAGTTCACTAGGTATTATAGTATATGTTTTTTGTAAATAAAATTTACAATATTCTTGTAAATTTGCATTTGAAAAAGATAGATGGTTAGTAGATTGAAAGTGCCCAATAATGTTACGAGTGATTTTTGAGATCGTGTATTTTATCGATCTCAATTATTACTTTAGACATCCATTCATGAACGAATATGTTTTTGTTTCGAAAGTTACATCTTTAAAAATAAAAAATCACTTTAATCGTTTAAATTTTTTTCAACCTATTCATTTTTAACTTGAAGGTTTAAACAGCTAACTCATATTTCTCAAAAATTAATTACTCACTTAATCAACTAATCAATCAATTAACTTGCTTAAGAGACTTCGAGACCACTAACTAATAGCCTTTAGTCAATTAATTTGGTCTCAATGATAATCTTAACCGACAAATTAATTAATATTAGGCTTTTATACATTTTCTTCAATTCTTTCTCATTCTTTCTTACAAATACCATATATACACATTGATTCAAAAAAAATTAACATAGTTAAACACACACACACACACACATATACTAATAATATTATAAGATTTTTGTACATATATTATTATTACTAATATTCAACACCATCATATATGGTGTACCATTACATTCTATATATTTATTGGTAAATTATTCTTTTTTGAGACTAAATACTCCCTGAATGTATATATTCACACACACACACAATTAGTTAAATTTAAATACTTATTTTGTATTTGAAAAGTTGAAGCTTATTATGTAGGGATTATTGTTTTGTATATCTTTTAAAACTTATATTATATTTGCTATATCAAAATGTGCAGTAAACACTTTTATTTTACTTAAAATTATAAATTGATATGTAAGATTTACAAACAAAAATTATAATTTTATTACTATATATTAGTATCAAGATAAAAATATGTTACATAAATTTTTTTGTTAATAATTTAATTAAAATGATTTCTATAAAAAATTATTATTATTAACAGGGCGGTGGAAGAGATAGGATAAAGATTTAACAAAATAAACTTCTTTTTCCCACAATATATATTGTTTTCACCAATGAAAAAGAGTTTTTTTTTTAAATTTTTTTGTAAAGTTACATGTATAGTTAATCATTATAATGATAATCAAATATTATATAAAAACAGAAATTAAACAATAAATCAGCATAAAATTAGAGTTAAATTTGACATCTCAGGTTCTAGGACCACTTAAAAAGACCTTTCTTAGCACATTCCGGTTCTCCTTTTCCTTTTTCAATGTAGTAACAATTAATAGTTGATTCTGGCCACCTCCCTAGACAGACATGCCATTTAAAATCGGCGGCGTGTTCACTAGGTGAGTTGTTTGTCATGTGCTGCATGTGAATGTAGGCAAATATGTCCACATCTAACCCAAAAACACCCATTGGAGTCAAATCATTCTATTTGGCATAATTCTATTGGGGAAAATAAATAAAACTTGGATTTTTTGTTTCGACCTGTGATCAAGAAGAGGGGTAGTTGTTAGTCCAATGCTTATACACCATACTGTTCCCCACAGTATTAGTTAGTTGCAGTTGCATTTCTACCTTGCATATGCCTTTTTCCTAATCCCATTACTCACGTTTCGATGGTTTTTGAAACTAGAAATTTATTTATTTATTTATTTTTAATTTCGTTGAACCACTTCAAACACTGTCAACACAAGTGGGTACCTAACTGCTTGCAATTCTGATAATTGCAGGAACTTTTTGCAGTCAATGCATAATCTGAGAATGACAAACTCTTGGTAACTGCTCGGATAAGTCCATCAATAGACAGGATATCCATTACACCAGTCAGCCAGCAAATAGTTATACAACAAATTGAAAGTTCCGTAGAAGACTCTCTCTCTGGTATAAACAAATAAAACCAATCATTATATGTATATCCCCTTGACTTTCCTCTGAAATTTCAAGCCACATTCTTCTCCTCGCTCCTCATCATCCATTCCCACTATATCTAATGGGTTCCAGGAGTAGAAGATCCTGCTCTTTTCTCGTTGCCGGTTTTGTCATCTTTTCATGTATATGTTTAGCAAATGGGAATGGTTTTCAGAGACAGAAAAGCAGAGTTGACTCCAGAAAACAGCAGAGCAGTTGCAATGTTTACCAAGGGAGGTGGGTGTATGACGAGTCCTATCCTCTCTACGACTCATCAGCCTGTCCATTCATCCGCAAGGAATTTGATTGCCACAAGTATGGCCGCCCTGATCACCTCTACCTTAAATATAGATGGCAGCCAAGCAACTGTCAGCTGCCAAGGTACGTACATTTCTCTCTCTCTCTCTCTGCGTCTTGCGTCTATGTTTCTGCCTATTTAGCTTACTTCATTCTCTGAATACATTGATCAATATTGATCATTTTCAAATTCTCTTTTGTTAGTGTTGTCATGTATAGTTGCATGCTTTTGAAGAATAGGCTCCTTTGATTTCATTGTTTATGCTCTTTATGGTTGGTATCAGTTTTAGTGAAGCCGAACAAATGTCCAGTATGCATTCATTAATTAAATTAAATTGGGAGGGAGAAATCATACAGCCTAGCAGCTATGAGTTGTAGCATATGCAAGGTCAGATACTGACAAAAAGGGAAGGAAAGTTATAAGAAAAACAAGGTGGAGACTGAAAATGTCAAGGGTGTATAATTATGGTAAAGAACTTTTAAATTAAGGATCTACATTAAACCTGAGGGCAACATGCATGAATTTATTTATTCTTGTCAGAGGGTGGGACAGGAGTTTGTTGCCAAAACATGAATTTTGTTGTTACCATGGGAGTCTCATAAGGACAACATGCCAATTAATGATGCTGGGAAACTACTCAAATCTGAGGAAATGTAACCATATTAGCTTGGAAACTGTCCATTACTTTGCATAGAATGATCTGCAGTGTGATGCATCAATTCAACTACAATCAGGAAAAAAGATTCTAGGATTTGAAATGCATCAATCTCATTATGTGTTCTCATAAGATATTAATCTAAAATAAAGAATCTGAAAAAGAGCAAAAGTAGGATTTAAGTAAAGCTAGAATAGTATATGGCTTTGAAAAACTGCATGTACTTTTTAGTAAAGAGGTGGTGAAAAGACAGGGCACGGAGAAATATGTGGCTCGGGTCAATGCCCCACATGTACGCGGAGTGCGGTAAACCTGTAAGGGATACATCGATCTGCTTTTTGACAATGTTTTTCACCTAATTTTGTTTCCATGTTTGATGGACCATATTATTGTGAAATCAGCCTTGTCCGGAAATTAATTCCTATATATGATTTAATTTTGGTCAAACATCTCTTTCATTTCATTTCCATTTTGCATTGAAACATCCAATTATGAACAAATTACAGGTTTGACGGACAAGATTTGTTGAATAGATTCATGGGCAAAAAGATCATGTTTGCTGGGGACTCTGTAAGTCTGAACCACTGGCAATCACTGATATGCTTGCTTCAAGCTGCAGCGCCCAATTCCAGTATTATCAGACAACAGTTGAATAACAACAGCATTTCCGCTGTAACGTTCCAGGTAAACTACAATCAAACTTACAGTAATTTTTTATCAACTGGCTGCTCCTTTTGCTCATAGGGAGTCTTATACTCCAAGATCAAGAGCAACAGCATGGTAAACTGAAATTGACAAAGGAGGGAATGAAGAATAAATAAACAATCGGTTAAAAACCAGGATGTAAAACTAAGGCTATGCGGTTCATAAGAATTTTTTTGTTAACCAGAAACTATGATTCCACAATTAACTATATGTGCTTGTTGGACTGAACTGATTTCAGGACTATGAGGTCTCCGTGATGCTATTTCATTCCCTATACTTAGTAGATGTTGACGAGGAAAACATTGGTCGAGTTCTGAAGCTGAATTCTATTAGGAATGGCAATCTATGGAAGGACATTGATGTTTTAGTTTTCAACACTTGGCTTTGGTGGTATCGCAGAGGACTGAAGCAACAGTATGAGCTGAGCTGATCTACAACTCAAGCATCAAATTTCTTTTTCTTTCTACAAAGAGTAAATATAATAAGCATAATTAATGTGATTAATGACCTTAGCAAGAGCTAGTGAAAGATATGTCCTTTTTTAAATGCAGATGGGATTATGTGGAAGTTGATGGGAAGATACTCAAGGACATTGATCGTATGGCTGCTTTTGGCACAGCTTTGACGACATGGGCCAAATGGGTTGATTCAGATGTGGATACTAGCAGAAGTAAAGTTATCTTTCAGGGAATTTCTCCGTCCCACTACAAGTAATTAAGCTGATATTCCTTTTCCCACCTTTTTTTATTTCTGGGCCGAAATTTGTATCGGCCAACCTTTAACATGTGGTATTTCTAAACTCTGTATGTTCATGTGAAATCAGTGGCACAGAGTGGAATGAGCCAGGAGTGAGGAATTGCTCAAGGGAGATGATACCATTCAATGGATCAGTTTATCCGGCCGGTTTGCCTCAGGCAGCATACGTAGTTAAAGAGGTGATTGGTAGTATGAAGAAACCTGTTCATTTGCTAGATATAACAAGTCTCTCCCAATTAAGAAAAGATGCACATCCTAGCTCTTACAATGGCTTCAAGGGCATGGATTGCACCCACTGGTGCGTCGCTGGCCTCCCAGATACATGGAATCAGCTACTGTATGCAGCTCTCATCAGTTAGCAGAGAAAGGAAACTAAGATCAAAGTTGTATAAATAAATTTGGTTCTGGAAGCATAGCAATCGTCACAAGCCACCAAAAATAGATCGATGTAGTCCGTCATTATATTTAGTGCCAGAGATTTCATGGCTTTTGGTGTTGTTCTTCAGCGTATCCTAATTTATTCTAAACAAACATATAATAAAATAAAATCTAACCATTTTTTGTATAAATTATTTGTTTTGACTATACATTGAAATACAATAAATTTGTAATTCCTTCTGAAATTCCTAATGAAAATTAAGGGGGGACAATTAGTTGCATCTTAGGTGATCCATGTAACAATGTGAAATGGAATTCTTGGAAGATGTAATATTGTACTGAGTAAGGTAAATAAATTTAGAGTTTCATTTTTTTTAAAAGTGGTGTTGAATATTTAGTAATTCCAGCTGCTAAAAATTGAAGAAGAATGAATTTGGGCGCGAAGCAGCTACTGGCTAAAGGAAAGAAGGTAGGAAGGATACTATGTCGTTTTTGGTTCTTTACTTAATAACTCAATGAAACGTTTCACTGTTATGTTGTTTTATTTCTTTAGTTTTTGTTGTGGCTTAAACGTCAGTCCTTGTGTCGTTTTTGTCTAGTCTGTTAAGGCAATTAAAACACGTTTTCTGTTCAGTCTCTTATTTTCTTATAGCCATTAGGCTGAGTCGTTGTAATGCATAGGATCCAATGTTTGGATGTTTGTGCACAGCTATTTGGTACAGTGAGGTTCTTTTTCCAATGTCGATTCACAAGGCACGGTTACCTAAACGTCCTTATAAATATGAATAAAGAAATATAGATAGTTGGTTTTGTTTTCCAAATATTTTTTAGATGCTTCTACCTTTCCTCTGTTTTCTGGGTTTTATTGGCTGAGTTCTTAGGTGAGCTTGAACCTTCTCATACTTCAGAAAATTCTACATGGTATCAGAGCTGGTTTCTTAAGGTGTTTGTGAATTGTTTCTTGTTTTTTGGTGATTGAGTGAGTAATTGAGATGGCCACAGCCAATTTCAATGCAGTTACTCCTCCAATTTTTTCAGGTGAAAACTACCCGTTCTGGGTAATTAAAATGCACAGTTATTTGAAGGCATTGGATTTATGGGATGCTATTGAGACTGGTGAGATCCCTGTGCAGAGGCATGCCAACCCCACTATTGCTCAGATTAAGCAGCATAGTGAGGAGGTTGCCAAGCGGTATAAAGCTCTCAATTGTCTTCAAACAGCAATGTTAGAATCCATATTTGCTAAGATCATGAACTATGAGGATCTAAGGCAAGTTTAGGATAGTTTAAGGGAGGAATATCAGGGCAGTGACCGGACAAGGTCATGCAGGTGCTGAATCTATCCAGAAAATTTGAATTACTAAAGATGAAGGATGATGAAGGTATTCAAGATTATACTAACAAGCTGCTTAGGCTTGTAAATCAGCTCAGGCAACTTTGGGAAGAGGTGAGTGATAAACGGATAGTTAATAAAATACTAGTCAACATCCCTGAAAGGTTTGAAGCTAAGATATCCTCTCTAGAGGACTTAAAAGGCCTGACCAGGATCTCTATTACTGAGCTCATCAGTGCCTTATTAGCTTAGGAGAAAAAGAGAGCTCTAAGGGGAGATAATCTGGTTGAAAATACTTTAGTGGCTAAGATAAAGGGATTGAAGAACAAAGGAAGCAGTTCTAAGAAGAATGATGGAAAAGGAAGTAAGGCTGATAAAGGAAAGAAGGGTAAAGCTGAGGAAAAATATCCTCTTTGCCCTAATTGCAAGAAAAGGAATCATACTACAAAGTTTTGTTGGTATCGACCCAATGTTAAGTGCAGAGCCTGTCATTAAATGGGTCATGTTGAGAAGGTGTGTAAGTCAAAGAAAACTGAAGCTTCTAATCAAGCAGATGTGGCAGAGTAGGCTGATAAAGCAGAAGAAGTGCTATTTATGACTCAAATGGGAGGAAATTCTGAGAAGTCAAACATCTGGCTGCTAATAATGCCTGTTCACACCATCTTATAGGTAACAAATCTCTGTTTTCTAATTTTGATACTAGTTTCAATTCTAGGGTCAAAATTAGAAATGGTAAATTCTTGAAAATTGTTGGAATTGAAACTGTGTCTGTGAATACTGCATCAGGAGTTAAACACATAGCTAGTGTGCATTATGTTCCTGAAGCAAGTCAGAATTTACTTAGTGTGGGACAATTAGCTGAAAACAAGTATGCTTTGTTGTTTAGATGTAGACAGTGTATTGTGTTTGATCCATGAGGTTCTGAAATGTTCATAGTAGAAATGCACAATAATTATTATCCCCTAAATTTGGCTAATACTGATCAAGTAGCTTTGTATAGTGAGTCTGATGTTTCAGATCTCTGGCACAAACGTTTTGGACATGTGAATTATGGTTCACTGTCATTCATGCATTCTGGCAAAGTTGTGGAAGGCCTACCTCAAATTGTGAAACTTGAGAAACTGTGTGAAACTTGCCAGCTGGGTAAGCAAGTTAGGAAACCATTTCCTAAGGTAAGTCACAAGAAGACAACTCAGAAGTTGGAGATAGTCCACACTGACATATGTGGACCTATGAAGACTCCATCATTAAGTGGGAGTACATACAACATTATATTCATTGATGACCTCACAAGGTATTATTGGATATACTTTATGAAGTTGAAATTTGAGGCATTGAAATATTTTAGGAAATTCAAGGCATCTGCAGAGAATTTCTCTAGTATGAAAATTAAGTCTTTAAGAAGTGACAATGGTAGAGTGTGGAGTTGAGCATCAACTAACTGTTACCTACAGTCCACAATAGAATGGGAAAGCTGAAAGAAAGAATAGAACACTTGTCAAGTCCAGCTCTACAATATGTTTATTATGCCATTTCTACATAAGAATGCATGTTTGCTTACTTGGGTACCTCGAAAATCGTTAAAGGACGACAATGTACCAAATGGTACAATTAAGTTGAATTAAGCCTCGAACTAGTCCAAATAAAAATTTTAAGATGAAATTGAGAATTTTGAAACCCCAGAATGACTTAAAATGGTGATTCGGAGTTCGAGGATCGATTTGGAGTCAAATTGAAATTTTAATGACCCAAGGGTAAAATGATCATTTTGCTACTTGAGGTTAAGATGTGAGTGTTAGATGAAATTTTTGACTAAGATTGATCATTTGGAGTATAATTTGAGTTTGAGAAGTGAAAAATTTTAATTTCGACATTTTTCGAGCATAGGGGTAAAATAGTCATTTTGCCACCCAAGGCCAAAATTGTAATTTTACATCACTCAACACTTGTCCAGCACATGGATTTTACCCAATATTATCATGGATAATTGAAGAAATTTATGTGGTGGAGAGAGATTGCTTAATGGGTAAGTATGACACATGGACCAATGGAATGGTGACACATGGCAAATTTTTGTCCATTTAATATTTTCCTTTAGAAAGCCAATTTGAACTCTTCCACGTTCATTCTTATGGCCGGGCATAGCAAGAACAAAGGAAGAAAAGAAGAACAAAAACCCTAGAGTGAAAATTCAAGAGAAAATTGGTGGATTTCAAGTAATCAAGCCATCAAAGGTGAAATTTCTTAACTCTAGCTTGTGATCTATCTTTCCTATGCATTATTTTGCATTTTCCATGGTTGAATCACAAGATATCATGAAAGATAGTGTGCTGATCAAACCCTAGGAGAGAGAATTTGATGATGATTTAGATAGATTTTTAAGATATATGGATGTTTTTAGTTGTTTATGGTGTTAAGTGTAAGAATTAAGCTTGAACTTCACATATTTCTCATGAGTTCATCATTGGCCGAATCTTCCTTGTAGAGTGTTGATGGTGGATTTGATTTTATTTCAAGTAAATTGGTTAGGAAATGATGAATTATAGTGAGAAAATCAAGTAGAAAAAATCATAGTGTTGATGCACTCACCATGGCTGAAATTCTCAAGAAGAAATGTGAGGATGGTTTTGCTAAATTTTATGTTATTTGACTTGTTTTTGGTGATTTGAAGTATTTGGAGAAAAAAGGAATTATTGGAGTTGAATTGGACATATTGGCCAATTAATCGAGTGATAGATCGAATTAGGTCAATACCGTTTTATTTAGGTGCACAATTGAATTTGTGTAGAACATCGTGTTTGGACGATAATCCGAACAATTTACATCCCATTTCATACATTGGTATAAAGCCTGAATTGGTTTTATAACAATTTAGCACAAATGTAGTAAATGGCTTATTGTGCATTATGTCTAGGTGGTGAGCATTCTAGCAAAAGTAAAGAGATAGTACCCAAGGATCAAGAATCAGAGTACTCGAAATTAGACTCCCGAAATAGTGAGTAACCTTATCATCATCTTGATTACTTGTAGTGAATTTTAATTCGTTTTCGTGATTTTATGGAAAATGAGTTTAAATGGTAAATCTTTATGTTTTATAAGCAAAATGTGATTAAATGAAATGATTTTATAAAATTGTCTTGAAATTGAATGATGGTTTTGAAAATGGAGTAATTAAAGACTAATTGCTGTGTTGTAAATTATAGTTTGAATTGAATGACTTATGATAATGTGGGCATGAGTGGCTGGATTTGGTAAATGTGCTGAAAATGTGTGAACTATTGATTTTCCTTGAGAGGCTGTAAAATAAAATAATTGCCATGTCATGCTGTTGAATTTTATTGAATTGGTGGGTTATAAATTGGTCGCTGCAGTGGACGGGTTCCGTGGACCAGCCTATTAGAGGGGCACGGTAACCTTATTATATTCTTACCTTAGTATGAGAGGCGTGGATGGATAACTCCTGAGGTTAACACTTTAGAGTTCACTTCACGCCAAACCACCACGTGGGGGTGAACTCAGCCAACACCAAGGAACGGCTATGTTTTCAAAATAAAAACATGATTTATGCGTACATAACTTTTTAACAGCCTTGACGAACTCGGTTGGGATAGCCCTCGATCAAGGTATCCCTGATAACTGAGTATGAGAATGATTTTGGCACGAGCCAAACTTTTAGGAAATCATAAGCCTCGTTATTTATTTTATTGAAATGAATCTATTTTATCTTATTAAAATGAGTTCGAAATGCTGAGAATCATTTTTATGCAAATCTATTTTATCTGTCTCTATTTACTCAACTTTAGATATTTTAGATGGTATTTGTTTACTCATTGGGATTATATAATCTCACCAGCCTCCTTTTCCCTAATTTCAGGCTCAAGATAGTCGGTAGATAGCTCACTTTGTTGAGGGCTACAGTTGGACTTGCATCCTCAAAAACTGTAGGTTTACTGCTTTTGATACTTTTGGTCGTTCGTGGGCCCACGTGTCACTATAAATTAAGTTTTATACTTTGGTTATCTGTATTACAGTATGTATGAATTTATTTAGCTTTTACGCTATAAAAATTATTTACCGGTAACTCTATAAATATTGTTTTATAAGAAAATAGAATATTTTATTGAATATTTTTATTTTATTCAAATAGTCATAATTTCATTTTAAATGAAGGTTTTAGACGTTTAAACTTATTTTTGATTATGAATTATGTGTTTTATACTCGCATACTACATTTTTAGCTGGTTTCGAAATTTTTAGGAAAAAATGACCAAAATGCCCTTGTGAGACAGAAATAATTTTTTTATTGATTTAAGTTGGAAATAGCTTAAAATATTTTAAAACATGATATTTGGCAACGGTTACTCACAGGGGAAATGAGAAACTGATATTAAAGCCTTGCGAGGTTCCGGTTGACATTCCTGGTAATGAGTGTTGATGGGACATCGCGGCGGTTGTCACGGGCTCGAGGGGAGTACTGGGTCGTGACAATACTTGCAAAGATGGGCAGATGTTTGCTTTATTAGGGGAGTTTGCCTAAGGAATTCTAGGCTGAGGCAGTTAATACTGCTAATTACTTGTTGAACAGATCATACACCAGGGTATTAGGTGATAAAACTCCATATGAAATGTGGTTTGGATACAAACCATCAGTGTCACACTTTAAGATATTTGGTTGTGTGTTATGCCAAAGTTCCAGATGAAAAGAGAGCAAAGTTTGATGCCAAGGTAATTGTGGCTGTGATGATTGGGTATAGTGAAGTGACAAAGGGCTATAGACTCTATAATATTGAGTCCAGGAAGATATTTATCAGTAGAGATGTTAATGTTGAAGAAGGGTATTTTTGGAATTGGAAAAATGCTACTGTTCAAGGTTTGAGGAATGAAGGTGGAACTGATGAACAACAGCTTCAGAAACAAGTTGATGATGATTCAGATATTGAAGATGAGTCCAAAGCTATAAGGGGAACTAAGACTCTAGAGGAAATCTATAGCAAGTGTAATTTAGCCATGACAAAACCAGCTAACTACATGGAAGCTAGTGTTGATAGCAACTGGAAATGTGTTTGGATGTTGAGTTCTGAGGTGAGCTTGAGCCTTCTAATACTTCAGAAAATTTTACATGATTAAGAAGAATAAAACCTGGGTGCTGGTAGATAGACCTAAAGATCATAATGTTATTGGTGTGAAATGGATCTTTAGAACAAAATTAAATCCAAATGGATCTATTAACAAATACAAGGCCAGACTAGTAGTGAAGGGCTTTGCACAGATCTATGGGATAGACTATCTGGAGACATTTGCTCCAGTGGCAGGCATGATACAATCAGGTTGCTAGCAGCCTTGTCTGTAAGAGAAGGATGGAAAATTTATCAATTAGATATAAAGTCTAGTTTCTTAAATGGCTACTTGAAGGAAGACATTTACGTAGAGCAACCAGAAGGTTATGTGGAAAAAGGGTCTGAAAATAAAGTTTGCAAATTGTTGAAGGCCCTGTATGGTCTTAAGCAAGCACCAAGGGCCTGGTATGAAAGGATGGATGCTCATTTAATGAATCAAAGGTTTAACAGGAGTAGTACTGAAGCAACTCTTTATATATAAAAGGTAAATGAGTCTGCTGAGCGTATAGTTGCCTTGTATGTTGATGATTTGCTTGTAATTGGTCCTAAATCTAAATGTTTGGCTGAATTCAAGTCTCAGATGTTGAAAGTCTTTGAAATGACTGACTTAGGACTAATGTTCTATTTTCTTGGGATGGAATTTATTCAGTTTTCAAGCTGCATTATGATTCATCAAACAAAGTATGTTCATGATTTGCTAAAGAAGTTTCAGATGGATCAGTGTAAGTCTGTTAAGACTCCATTGGCTGCAAGAAGCAAGTTTTGCAATCAAGATGAGTCATCAGGGGCTGATGAAAGGCTGTACAGGAATATCATTGGATCTTTATTGTATCTTGCTGCAACCAGACTAAATTTGATGTATGTAACGAGTCTCTTATCTAGTTATATGCAAGATCCAAAAGCAATTCATCTTATTGTTGCTAAACGAATCCTTAGGTATGTAAAAGGTACTGTAGATTTTGGTGCGAAGTATTTGAAGACTGAAAGCAAAGAACTTCAAGGTTTCTTAGACAATGATTGGGCAGGTTCTTGTGATGACTTGAAGAGTACAAGTGGCTATTGTTTTTCTTTTGGAAGTGGGGTATTCTCTTAGAGCTCAAAGAAGCAGGAGGTGGTAGCTCAATCATCTGCAAAAGCTGAGTACATTGCAGCTACTTCAGCAGCAAAACAAGCATTGTGGTTAAGGAAGATTGTGAATGAATTAGGTTTATCTCAGAACAAAGGAACATTACTTTATGTTAACAATCAATTGGCTATGGCTATAGCTAAAAATCTAGTACAGCATAGTCGCACTAAGCATATTAGGGTGAAATATCATTCACTTAGATAGAACTTGAATACTGTCATCCCAAGGAGCAACTGGCTGATGTCTTCACCAAGGGATTAAGTGTAGATCGTTTTGAGCTTCTGATGGACAAATTGCAAGTTTACTCAGCTAGAATCAAAGAGGTGTGTTGAAGATTCAGTAATTCCAGCTGGTAAAAATTGAAGAAGAATGAATTTGGGCGCAAAACAGCTACTGGCTGAAGGAAAGAAGGCAGGAAGGATACTATGTCGTTTTTGGTTCTTTACTTAATAACTTGATGAAATGTTTCACTGTTATGTCATTTTATTTCTTCAGTTTTTGTTGTGGCTTAAACACCAGTCCTTGTGTCGTTTTTGTTTAGTTTGTTAAGGCAATTAAAACACATTTTCTGTTAAGTCTTTTTATTTTCTTATAGCCATTAGGCTGAGTCATTGTTATGCACGGGATCTAATGTCTGGATTTCTATGCACAGCTATTTGGTACAAAGAGGTTCTTTTTCCAATGCCGATTCACAAGGCACGGTTACCTCAATGTCCTTATAAATATGAATTAAGAAATATAGATAGTTGGTTTTTTTTCCCAAATATTTTTTAGATGCTTCTACCTTTCCTCTGTTTTTTGGGTTTTATTGGCTGAGTTCTTAGGTGAGCTTGAACCTTTTCATACTTCAAAAAATTCTACAAGTGGATTTTATTGACCTCAACACCTATATGACATGCCATTTCAAGTCTTAAGGTAATTTGCAAGAGACTTTTCTGACATAAACAGTAGGTGAGGGTGAAGAGAGCTTGTATAATTTGCAAAATGGATCTGCTACTCAACAAAAATTGGTAGCATCACAAACCATGAGACCAAAAAGCTAACCCTATCGAGAGACAAAAAGAAACTTAAAAGTAAGCTTGGTTGTGAAAACAATAATTCAGCCACACAAGATTAGAAACAAAACCCAAAATCCATCCTAACAAAGCAGACCCCTCTAAAAAATAGCCAAAATCGTCCGAAGAGCTCAAAAGACAAAGCATCGGGAAATCCCTTTAAAAGGACGACCTTTAGCATGTAGGAAAGCAAGACCAGTTCATTGAAAGAGAACAGCATCATGATCATCCAAAACAGTGAATCAATAGTCCAACAATGTGGTAGTGAATCACTTCCCCAACAAACTATAGGGAAGTCAACGAGATCAGTCTAGCACCACAGAAAAGAAGACTTTCACCTTTAACAAAAAAAAAAAAAATACATTCGACTAGAAGAAGAAGCCTTTATAGTCTGTTGGAGCAGACAGCTAGAAACATCTCGACAATATCCAGAATAGTTAGAGAAAGCATCCTCAACAGCATACCAAACAAACTTCCCCCACAAAACCTATTCCTCCATAAAGATCATTCCTTCAAATCATCAACAACCAACAAAGACGGTAGTGCACTTTAACAAGCAACCAACCACTCAAAGCAACCTCAACAACACCCTCTTAGACTAGTATCTGTGCAAATAAACACCCTCACCACCTCCTTCAACCTTTCAAGAAAATCCCCTTTACCCCTCACCTTAAAAAACCCACAATCTCCTCTTTCAAGGGACAAAAATCTAATTACAACACATTAGGGTTTGAAGATATAATCAAAAAGTAGACCTTTAACAGAACCCTAAGGCCTCCCCTTTCTTACTTTACTCATCTTCTGTTCACCCCCACTTTTCTCCCCACAACAAAGAACCCATCAACCAGAAATGTTCATCACAAATAAACACAAAAACAAAAAGCAACCAAATTCATACAATCGTCCCTTGAAATAATCCAAGCGTGATCATCGCAAATAGAGACCAAAACCAAAAAGAAGCCAAGAATTCATCAAATTGCCACCTTGACAGAACTCCAAGCATGAGATTACACAAGTAGCTCATATCAAAAGTAAGAGAAAGACAAAAGCCTAAGGGACAAGGCTTGAAAGAATTACAAACATCAGTTAATATATTTCATCTCCGTTAAGTTAGATTGAAGTTTGTTCAATTGTTTGTTTTTTTCCCCTTTTTTCCTCTTTTTTTTTTCTCTCTCTCGCTCTCTCTTTTTTATACAATGAGCATATTAAACAACTTTGAGATGGAGAAAAAGTCCTCCAACCCTTAAATAACCAGCATGCATACTCCTCTTTCCTCTCCCCCAAACCCATACCCCCTACATAATCCTTTTCTTTTTACTCTCTGCCCACACAAGGCCCCCGATAAAGCATGCCCTCACCCACCCCAAGCTACTTATCAACACATTTGAGTATCCCTCCTAACCGTCAGTCCATTTCTCGGATTCCCACCCCTTCCTCAAAAAGAAACTAACCACTAAAGTTTGCAAAAAACAAGGCCCTTCCAACGAAAAAGACCTTAAACATCTCCCTTACCAAAATGACAAAACTAAACTCGACTTTCTACCTTTTCTTCATTTGCATCTGTCATTTATCATCATTGAGCTTAGATCCTAAACAAAATTCTTTTCTTATTCTTTTTCTTTTTTTGATATATTGTTTTCATTTATTTGTTTTCCTCTTTTTCTTTTCTTTATCTCTTTATTTTTACAACGAAAATGGTCCTTCCTTTTCCGGAGTCCTATAATTGAGACAAGGAAGTTCGTCAAAAAACATACATAACCTGAACCATGAAGCTTGCAAACGTTAGAATCTAGTAAAAGCATTGTCAGCATAAGATTCAACCTATGAAAAATACAACAAAAAACTAAGGAAAAACATTAAGCCACCAACATTAATCAAAAACTAAATAATGTTTTCCTCTCTTTACACCTCGAATTTAGCCAACTCATCGGCTATCCCATTTACCTCCCTATTGATCTTCCTAAGCCGCCATCCCCTACCTTCCTCTAAATTCTTCCAAAACTAGGATTTCTCTCCTTGGTCTCCATGGAGCTTTATTCGAATTGTGGACCTAATCCATGGAGCTTTAGGATTTCCAATCTCGTTGTGCAGATTGGAAAGCAATTAGGTAGTTGAAGTCGAAGGTAGTAGTTGCTTGATTGCCAATTTAGATTTGACAGTGATTTTACCTTTTAAGACCTGTTAGCAAAAGACTTTTACTTTATGAGGGGCAAGGCTTGCCCAGACAAGTTACCATCAATCCATTAGGGCACCATTGGAACTTATGACTAATTTACGATAGAATTTGCTCTATAGACAACGCTATGTGAGCTTCACCAGATGATTTTGTTAATGAAGTTTTTGCCAAGGGGACAGTTTTTAATAACTGATAGGAATCGTTACCACTGATTAGTTTCCAACCCAAGAAAGGTATGCAAATTTGAACAATCTAAAGCCACACATGGTCAACCATTTACCATATTCATATAATGGACTGGATTTGTTGGTTGAAAGAGTAAATATTCTGGGAAAGGAAATTCTTAGGACAATATTCTCAACCTACATGTCATTCCAAAAGTCCACATGTTGAATGTTACCAACAAAGATGCTGAAACTCAAGGAAACTAGAGAGTGATAACTGTTGGAATGGTTTAAAAAAATAATGTTTCTCCAAATGGTTGAATACTTACTAGAAAGATCGGGAGAGGGGAAAAGTTTGAAATCCCACCTCTAATTAAAGGGTAGGACTTAACTCAGTGAGCTAAAAATTTAAAGTATTTGTGAATGATTTTAAACACTTTCTGATTAGAAGTATCCTCTAAATGGTTTCAAATGTGTTTTGCGGAAGTTAAGATTCAAATAGGGTTAAAAGACTTGATTTTTCACTTAAAAATAGCATTCTAGAGCCAAGGTATCGAGACTTGGCTATGAATTATCGATACTTTATGTTTGGGAGGACTAAAGTCTCGAGTCTTTCGTCATGGGGTTTTGAGACATGTTTCTTAGAAAATAATTATCGAGATTTCCACAAGAAGTCTTGAGACTTTTGGCCAAAAACCCAAAATAAAACGTTTGTGTTTCAAAAGTATTGAGACTTAAGCCCAAGGTATTGATACCTTAGCGCCAAACTTTAAAAAATAAATGGGTAAACTTGTCTTTTCACCCCTTAAACTAGAAATATGTCAAAAATTTCATGATCTAGTAGTTTTCTCATTTCTCCAACCACTAAACACCTCTCTTACACTCTTTCAACTATCTTTCAAGCTTCAAGTCCATTTTCCTTCAAGTACAACATGATTTTCAACATTTTTTATGGTAAGTAAATGATTTTCCATCATTAAAGTTTATGGGTTTTCTTCCTAAGGTTTTGTCCGTTTCTAAAATTATGATTTTTAATCTCTAATGTTAGGTTCCAAGTGGTTCTAGCTTTGAAAACTTAGCAAGGTAATGTCACCAATAACTAAAACAAGTTTTGAAGACTAGTTTATGGTTAGAAATATAAATAGTGAATTAAATAGAGATTTGATTGAGTTTAGTTGAAAATATACACTCAAATATATGGCTAGAATTTAAGTTACAATGTTAAAAATGTTATTGATACTTGTTTAAATGTTGCTAGGTGTCACAAACTACACTTCTTCACTTAAGTATGCGATAGTCTATGTGACGCTTAAGTGGACGCTTCCATACAAGCCAGCCAATAACACATTTATATCTGATCAAACATCAACAATAATAACAAGTTAGAATAAGGCAATGCACATCCAAATCATAAGGCATACTGAATGCTATATATGTAACCACTGGAGCCACATAAAGGAAAATGTTTTATTAATATGAAAATAAGTACAAAGTGACCAAGACACGCCATTGTCGAGTCATAGGGGCAACCCTAGGTGATTGGCTACAAACATACCTTTACTAGTGAGGTAGTCCAACAATCCACTAACTACTCACCCCTTATAAAGAGTTTTCGAGATTTTACCAATAGTTCACCAATCGCCATTATAATGCTTAAGATGGGGACATCTTTTTCCTAAAGGGTCTTCTCGCTAAAGACTTAACAAGAATTTCTACAAATGTCACCAAGTGCCATTACAATGATTGAAAAGGGGGACATCTCCTTTGAAAGCACAAAAGACTTAAACTCCTAGGGAATTCTACTCTGTCATGGCCATATACAAGGTTGGCTCATGACATCCTCCCCCACTCAATTTGTCGACATTCCCATTGACTAGTTGGCCTGGAATTCTTCAATCTTTTATTTGAAGGCACAAAGATCGACTTCCTTTTTCCAAGTAATTTCATCTAGCTTCAAACCTTCCCATTTCACTAGATACTCCTGTGTTGGTTGTCGGTTGATTATCATCGTCTTCCCTACTAGAATCTCCTTTACTGTATGCTGTGATGGTGGCTTGGTGCTGATGGCGGCTCTGGTGGCTTGACTCTTGCTTGCATTTGTTGAGTCTACATGGAATGACTTTAGGTTGTTTACGTGAAACATAAAGTGTATCTTTATCCACTTGGGCAGATCAATCTTGTAGGAAGTCTTCCCCACCTTGGCCATAATATATACTAAACTTTTTGCACTAGTCTTTGATCTCTTTTCCTTAAGAATCGAAGTTGTTCAGGTACCAACTTCACTAGCACCAGGTCTCTCACTTGAAAGTGTTACTCCTTTCGACTTTTATTTGCCTACTTCTTCATGCAACTTTATGCTTTTTCTAAATAGATTCTAGCGATTTCAGTATTTTATCTCCACTCCTTAGCTAAGTTGAAGGCTCGGGGACTCTTCCCGCTATATGATTCCATTAAGGTATGGGAAAGTAGGTTGTTGTCTAGTGATGACTTTGAAAGAGGTTTTATTAGTGGCTGAGCTTTTCTGCGAATTGAAACATATTTGAGCCACATCTAGTAGGTTGGGCCAATTCTTCTAGTTCACTTGTACAAAGTGTCGTAGATATTCTTCTAGCAACCCATTAAAGCGTTCTGTCTGGCCATCTGTTTGTAGGTGATAACTGGAAGAGATGTTGAGTTCCAACCTCAATAGCTTGAAAAGCTCCTTCTAGAAAAAATTGATAAACTTAGATCCCTATCACTGATAATGCTTTTAAGAACACCCTAATATTTTACGAAATGTTTAAAAACTGTATGAGCCATTTCTTCTATGAAACTAAATTATGCTCTGGGATAAACATCTAGTACTTTAAGAAATGGTCCACCACTAGCAGGATCATTATCATATCTTTTACTTTAGGAAGTCCTACTATGAAGTCTAGAGAAATATTTTCCTATGGTTTGGTTTGTACTGGTAGAGGTTCAAGCATTCCCCTTGATCATAGTCTATCCTCTTTGTCTTGTTGGTAAATGAGGCATGTCTTGGTATGATGCATCACAATTTGCTGCATATGAGGCCAATAGTAACCTTGTTTTAGTAGTGCAACGGTCAGCTGCCAACCTGGATGCCTACCTAAGGGGTGTTGTGACATTCTCGCATCAACTTCTGCCTTAGCTCTCTTACTCTTGGAACAAATATGTGTGGTCCTTTCATTAGTAGGAGCCCATTTTCCACCCAAAAGTATTTTGACTTTCCATTTTCCACTAACTTCATAATGGCAATTGCTTGAGGATTTTGATGTAAGTTTTTTTCAATAAGATTACGGATATTTGTGGTCATTTTGCTGGCTGTCATTAGCGTGATCACCTTGAGAGCTACGAATTTAGCTTTCCTACTAAGCGTGTTTGCCACACGGCTCGCTTTTTCGGCTTTGTGCTTGAAAGAGAAATCAAACTCAGCCAAGAGCTCCTACCCTCCCCCCTGCTTGGCTGTAAGTTTTGATTGGGTGAGGAAGTGACTTATGGTGGTGTTGTTGATCTTAACTATGAATTGTAATCCTAGCAAGTAGTATCGTCAGGCTCGTAAACAGTGAATCACTACTAGTAGTTCTTTCTTCTATCTCGTGTATCTCCTTTCAACTTCATTCAACCTACGACTTTTAAATGTAACTAGGTGTTCTTCCTGTAACAACATTCTTTCAAGGGCAAAGTCTGATGCATCTGTCTGTACCTCAAAGGGCTTTAAAATATTGTGGAGTGCTAAAACAGGGTCCGTCATCATTACGTCTTTCAAGCCTTCGAAAGCTCTTTGGCATAGCAATGTCCAACTCCACTTTTGTCCCTTTTTCAGTAATTCTGTGAGTACTACCGTCTTTTTGAATATCGTTCCATGAATCTTCAATAATAATTGGCTAGCTCTAAGAACGAACGAAGCTTAATTGTATTCCTAGGGGTGGCCCATTCTTTAATAGCCTTCACCTTCTGTATATCCATCCGAATGTGCCTTTATTCGATTATGTGGCCAAGGAACTGAATTCTAGATTACGTGAATGCACATTTCTCTCTTTTCACATACAATTGGTTGTCAGTAACCTTTGGAAGACCTGTCGTAAGTGCTTTTAATGCTCATTTAAGGTTAAATTGTACACCACAATATCTTCCAAGTATATTACCATGAACTTATCCAGATAATCATGAAAAACCTGATTCATCAATGTACAAAAGGTGGCAGGAGCATTGGTAGTCCAAAAGGCATAACAATAAATTCGAATACACCATACTGTGTTACATAGGTGGTTTTCGATTCATCTCCCTCCGTAACTTTTACTTGATGGTAGCCCAGATTTCAAATATAATTCAGAGAAGTACTTTACACGACTCAGCTGGTCAAAATGATTTGCTATAAGGGGAATTGGATATTTACTCTTAACTGTGACTTTGTTCGGTACTCGGTAATCCATGCACAACCATAAACTACCATCTTGCTTTTTCTAAAAGAGTACTAGGCCCTAAATGGTGCCTTAGATGGTCGAATGAATCCAACTTGAATCAACTTGTCTAATTGCTTCCTTAGCTTTACTAACTCAGGGGGAGCCAACTTGTATAGCCTTTTGTAGGTGGCTTGATTCTTGGGAGTAATTTTATCTCATGATTAACAGCTAGACGAGGTGGTAGGGCCTTAGGTAGCTATTCTCACATCATATCTTGAAATTCTTACAAAACTAGCTTCACTCCCTCGAGTATTAGATTTGTACTATCTTCACCTTTATAGATAGGCATGGCTAGATAGGAAGGTTCTCCTTTCTTGACCCCTTTCTTGAATTGGATAGCTGATATAATCCTCTTCTCACTCTTGGGTAAAATTGTAGCCAGTACCACACAAGGTTGTTCCCCAAAGAACATTAAACAATTCGAAGTAGGGAATGGGAGACTTGTGCTTTCATCATAAAATCCAAGCCCAAGACAAAATCAAAGTCATCTATAGTGGCTATACTCATATTCACCTTCCCCTCTTAAGAACCAATCTTAACCTTTATATTTTTGGAGTTCCCCATTATAGTTGAAGCTGATGAGTTGACTGCTTTCATCCCCCCAAAGTCTTTCTCAACTTTAAGACCGCATCTCTTTGCCTTTACCGAGGTGATAAAGGTGTTTGAAGCCCCTGTGTCGAGCATGGCTTTAGTTCTTTTCTCATTCAGCAACACCTCTACATACATTAGACCCCATTGGGGCTTTTTCTCCATTTTTTCTAATTTCTCTTGTAAGGCATTGATGACACGAATGGAACCCATTCTTGCCAATTCTTCCTCAGTTTCTTCGACTATGGTGTGGAGTGGTGATGTCTCAACATGCACAGTGCATCTCGCACTAAGAGCTGTTCGGTGAAGACAATCAACTACTCGATGTGGTTCTTTGCATAGAAAACAAGATATCAAAGGTCATGGCTTGAAGTTCCATGGCTTGTTTGTTCTTGGTTGGGGTGAGTCTTTTATGGGTGGTCTCTTATCGCCTTCCCCACTTGAGGGTCTGTTAACTCTTGAAAATTTTGTCCCACTATTTGAGCTAGAGTTGCTGGTCTTGGATGGAGGATATTTCCTTTTATTGAAGTTTTCATTGTAATCAGTAAAATGCTCGGCAATCGTTATTGTCGAACTCACATCTTGTACCTTTATTGCTGTAACTCCATCCTTGCCCATGGTTTTAGACCTTTGTCAGTTAAAATCCTACTACACAAGTATACGTATCGAATAAATAGTATATTAGCAAGCAAAGTATCGATCCCACAGAGAATTGATCTAAAACATTACTAAGTACTAAAATTAGAATAATTTAATTTTATCCAAACAATCAAACTCAAATAACTAAATTAACTAACTAAAACTAATTCAATTAAAAATTAAAACAGCAAAATAATTGGGTAAAAAGCAAATCAAATAAGCCTAGGATTACAATATCCCTTACACTTCATCTAAATCTTACTTCTCTTCCTTAACTTATTTCAATGGGGTGAATTGCTAACTTAGGGTCCTAAATTATTTATAAAGGTCTCCCGACTCTTCTTATAAAAATATCTATTTTAACCAAAACACTATATCTCTATATGAATTGAAATTAAAATAGACTCATTAAGTTCAGGCTCTAATCTGGCTACATATGGCCTATAGGTATACACAAATCAATTAACATGATCATATACTATCCCAATTTTAGTCTACTCTAAACTCTCTTTCCCAAGTCTGTTTAGGTTCCTAAATCAATTTAATTGGTGGCCAAGCAATTAAAAGCATTAAAAACAAATTGGAATAAACAATTCAAATCTCATTAAAAATAAGTAAGAAAGAGATTAAAAACTTAGATTACATGTGAGTTCAATTGCAATCCTAGAAAAAGAAAATTAGCTACTCATGATCACAAAAACAAATAACATTATAATAGATTCCACCATTGAGAGTAACAAGAAAAATAAAAGCCAAGGAAGAAAACAAAACAATATTTGTTGCCAATCTCTAAGTTTCAACCTCAACTTCTAGTTTCTTGAATCTCTCAAAAGTTGTCTCCAATGTTGTTAAACATATCCTATTTATACTAATAAACTTAACCTAAAGTTCTTTAAGTTGACCTAGGGTTTAATTGGGTTTAAAAGTGAAATAAAAGGCCCAAAAATCAATTATCAGTCTTTACAAATTTCCATTCCCGGCACAATACTTCTAGCCATTTTACGACGCGATTTTCTCTATATTCGATGCATAACTGGCCAAAGTAATCTTCAACAAAGTTGTAGCTCTGTCTCTTATCTTTCCAATGGTCTAAGAATCACATCATTTTGAGTTTTTTTATCTTGAGATATGTCCAAAATACTGAAGCATATGCAAGCAGATTCTAGGTCTTTCAACACCTTACTTTCCAAAATTAAGCCCAATCACTTTTAATCCTACAAAAGAAATATAAAAACTAATAAATAATAACCAAATTAAAAGGAATAACATAAAATTAAAATAACTAACTTAAAAGTGACCTAATTATAAAAACAACTAAAAATAAGTAAATTATAATTGAAAATTGAAGACTTAACTAATATTTTATAACAAAATTGGACTAAAATAATTCTATAAAATAGAATTATCAACCTTCGAGGGGATAGAATAGTCTATCCTTTTTAGTAATATCCTTGATATCTAGCATTAGAGTAGAGAAGTTCTTGATGAACTCCCGCATTGATCTTGTTTGTGACAACTTTTGTAGCTTCCGTGATGCCATATACTAGACATTCTTAGGGAAAAACTAGTTCTTCATTTCTTGCTTAAGTTTTGTGCCAGTGTTGATATGACACTTACATAAACTAATTTGGAATGCCACCATAACTTCGCATCCCTAGCAAGATACATTGAAGTGATCACTACTTTGTCCTCCTTTAACTTTGTGCGCACAGCACAAAAATACTGCTTTATATCAAAAAGGAAGTTTTCCAACTCCTTAGCATCTCTGGCCCCTTCGTATTGCTTAGGCTTTGGTACTTTGGCTCTTTTATCTTGATCTCGTGAGTTTGCATTATTATTACCTATAGTAATAACCAAAAGATTTACTTGAGTTTTCAATTCTCCAATCTCACCTTAGAGAGTACTTAACGAGTCCTTAGTCTTATCACTCAGGGAATTAATAATCTCGAACAGTTCTCGTTGGACTGTCTAATTTCATCTATTCACTTGCATGGGACCATCTGAGCTTTTACTACAGCCATCGTGGCCTCTAGCTCAACAATCCTCTAATGGTCCTCCAGTGAACTCCGTGTGGTCATCATGTTTATTTTTTAGCTTAACACGTCTTACTTTTGCTTAGGTACCATTTGTCACAAACTACGCTCCTTTGCTTAAATATGCGATAGTCCATCTCGTTTATATCTTATCAAACATCAACAATAGCAACTAATTAGACTAAGGCAATGCACATCGAAATCATAGGGCATACCAAATGCCATATACACAACTATTGAAGCCACATAAAAGGAAAATGCTTTATTAATATGAAAATGAGTACAAGGGGACCAAGATATGTCATCATCGGCCCATAGGGGCAACCTTAAATGATTCGCTACAAACATACCTTTACTATTGAGGCAGCCCAACAATCTGCTGACCGCTCACCCCTTATAAAAAGTTTATGAGATTTTACAAGTGTTTCACCAATTGCTATTACAATGCTTGAGATGCAGACATCCCTTTCTTAAAGGGTTTTCCCGCTAAAGGCTTAATAAGAATTTCTACAAATGTCACTAAGTGCCATTACAATGTTTAAAAAGGGACACATTTCCTTTGGAAGTTATACAAGGTTGGCTCATGACACTAGGCACTGTAGACAAAGTTTGTATCTTTAAAGACGTTGAGTACTCATCAAAATTCGAGAAAAGGTTTGATACGCTCTAGAAAAAGGTGAATGGATATACCGCTTTAAAACTATTTTAATATGTAAAACAAAAAACATTATTTGTTGAGTTACTTGGATGACATGATTTTCATTGTTATTTTTGAAGTGAAATATTTTTTTTGTCATTGATCCCATGTTTTGAAATATATATATGCATGTATGTATGTATGTATGAAAATACTCTACTATGTATTAGATTTCAACAAAAGGAGATAAGTCTTTTCAATTGATTTAAACCAAGCCACCACTTCAATAAGATATGTATGCATCATATGTATGATATACAATGTTAACGTGGAGGATGATATTCCGACCCATGAGCTTATGATATGATAATGATATACACAATATAAGTATGAACACATGATGTATGCTAATTTTCAAATTGTATGTGATGATGTTTCCACATACCATATGAGTTAAGTATGAGTAAATGTTTAAGATGCATTATGCATGACAATGTTGAATGGCTATGAGGAACTGAAAGATGAGTATGACTATGATTATGAGACATAGAGAAATGTCATTGGAATGTCCTAAGGTAATGAGGGTTATACCATTACCAACCATGTGACCTAAGGTAATGAGGGCTATACCATTACCAATAGTTTATGTAAATTGGAGTGGGGTAGTGATTCCATTCTAAGGTGCACCAAATTGACCCAAGGTAATGGGGGGCTATACCCTTACCAATCGTTTGTCCTAAATGGAATGGGGGCTATTCCATTACTAACAGTTTGTCCCAAGGTAATGGGGGCTATACCATTACCAATAGTATGTTTTTGTAAGAAAAAGACTATACCATCTTCACCAGCTAAGCCTTAGCTTGTTTGATGAATTGATTGATGTATAAGTTGCTTAGTTTATTCTAATGTGTGTTATGTTAGAATAGCTTAGAAATGATTTGTTAGCCAAACATATGTACCTTAAGACATAAGATAGATCTTAAGCTTAGGAGTTCGAATGGGATTGATATGAGTTAAAAATGGTCCAATTTTTGGGTTTACATGAATGAAGTATCAAGACCTCATAAGGAAGTCTTGATACTTGTTAAACAGAATGCTGGGTTAGCATTCTATAAAAGAAGTCTTGATACCCTTAGAGGAGGTATTGAGACCTCAGCTAAAAGTATCGATACCTCCCCTAAAGGTATTGAGACTTCCATTCCAGAATGGTAAGCTCAACCTTTTCTTGATGTGTTCTCAATGGTTTTATACTCAAGCTTTTTTCCAAAGGTTTATATGACTCCTAATTGCTTTGAAAAGTATTCACAAGTTCAATTTAGATCTATGTCAAATGATTTGAAGATTAAGTGTTCAATTCAAATGGTTTTAACGTGTATTCAAAGATTTGGTTTAAATCCACTCTTAAAGATTTGATGAATGAGTATTTGAAGTTCATACATGCATGTTTATTCAAAAATTATATTTGTACAAAAGATCTAACCCTTTGAATTGTCCCTTTCTAGTATCCACTCATAGTTTTTGTGACTCACATGTTAGTTTCTTATTTTTCTTGTAGATTCATTACTAGCTTTCAATAGCCAGTGTCATGAAAACATGATCCATTACTCCTTTGGTAGGTGATCTCGCAAAGCTTACAGCTTAGAGGCTACGTCATATTTTGCTGATGAGTCAATCTTTTATTTATGTTTATGCTATGGTTGTTGAACAAGTAATGGATTTGTAACCTTTCATGACACTATGCATCATTTATAGATTTATGTTTTCATGGCCCAAGGGCCCAGTTTAGCACCAAGGTGCAAATACATATGTTAAAAGATGAATTCTAAACTATGTTTTCAAATGCAATGATATATGTATGTGAGCATTTCCACACGTTATGAGGTAGTATTCCATAACATTGTGATGGCGTATCAGACAGTTTATATGATTTATGAAAGGAATGTTTAATGTTTTTCTTGGTTGTATAGTTTATGTATGAATGTAAGAGACTTGCTTAGGTCTAGCGGGCTATACATGTCTAAGTCTTTGTGCTGGTCACAACCACTCAGAAACAAGTCGTGACAGGAACGTTGAGGGGGTTGCCAATAGTTTTCATGACAATGAAAGATTTCCTAACAGATTCATGAGCCTTTTTTATCAAACTAGTCCATTAGAATTGTTGAAGTATTTTCGTTGGAATTTTTCCATTCCAACGAAAAGAGTCTTATTGACTTAGCTTTATCTGATGAAATTTCCTACAAATCTATCCTTCAAAAATTCATTGAAAATACTATTGTTTAACAAATTCTAATGGAAAACTCCGTTAGACATAGTCTTTTTTTTGTAGTGTTTTTTCTTGTAAACTATATAAAAGCAATTTCAAAATTTTTTATACTATTTGATTTACAATTGATACATTTGAAGTGAAGAGCACCACTATGCATGCTATACAGAGATTGCACCCAATTCACTAGTGTGTGCTATTTGCCATGAAATTCATGTTGGAGCACCATCTTCAAAAGAGTCAAGACAAAAAAAGAGAAGATTGTGAATCACCAATATTCTCACTTGCACTTTGAAATTTTTCTATAAATAAGCACGGTATTTTACTCTTAAGCTAAAGGCTTTTCCATGACCCAATCCCGAGACATGACTAGTATAAGGACTTTTTAGGTGGAGTTTAATTGATCCAAGCGAACGTCAGAATATAGATAAACGGAATCACTTGACATAATATTAATAATATGAGGGCTCGCCCCAAGACTGATATGTATATAACATATAATAGAAACACTAAATGTGTTCCACTCCTCAACATGAAGTTAGATGCATGACATGTGCTTAAATTGTATTCGATTATCTTGAATACAAGTGTACTCTTGGTAGAATACATAACCAAATGCCATCTCGTGGATGATATAATAATGTTTCAACCATCTCATAATAAACAAGATAACATGTTCAAACACTAGACAGATAGACAGCAGAGTGGACCCAAAAATGTAAAAATGCCTATTAGATGCCATCAAGTAAACCTATCAAAATAGGATTAGAGATTCTCTCCAACGACTAAGGATCTAACATGATACAGATATGAAAACACAACAAAATTTATAAGGTTGAGTTTTACAAAGAGAGGGAACAAGCAAACAGAATAGTGTTTATATAAAGACAATTTTCCAATAAGTATGCACACTTAAAACAAATTTTAAACCTTATAAAAATCATTTATGAATGATGTTTTTTTGCACTTTAAATTGATGCTTATAAACGTATAAAAACCCTTTGGGAATTTGGCTTGGAAGTGTTAGTATGAGCCCTAGAGCCCCATGTTCGGTTGTATGGAAAACTACTACTTAAGATATTCATGTATGACATTTTGTTATTTATAATAACATAGAGATAATTCTTTATCCATAAGTTTGTAGTTTAATCATTGTTCCTAAAGAGTTCCTAATCATTGTATTATAGAGACAAGTTATTAATAATGCTTAAAGATCAACACATGCTATGTTCCTTACTTGTGAAGTAAGTAACCAATCTCATAGGTTGAAATATAGGGATACTTAGAACTAGCATATGGATGCTTGCCTTGGAGAGCAAGTTCACTAAACATAACCTAACATGAGAAGTGCATTTAGCTCACACTCAAGTGTTTATGCAATACTTCTGATATTTTAGTTGTGTAAATACTCCTTGGACTAGAGACACAAGGTTGTTTTATTGTGGAATATTATACTTTGATTTCATCCCTACGAGTCTTACCAAAGATGCCTAAACAAGATGTTGTTAGGAATAGCACGAAGCATGTGAAAGCAAATGAGTGGTCAAGATAAAAATCATCACCCCAAGTGATTTAGGGGACATATCCTAATTGTTCTTGGTTGATATTAGCTTGTTGAAGTCCTTGGCCAACATGACTTAAAGATTATAAAAAGAGTTTCATGAGTCTTTATAAAGCTAATGATCTAATTGCAAGAACGAACATGGAGATAGATAAAGAAATGAATTACACTGATAGACTATATATTGAAAAGTTACTCAAACAATGTTGACTTTTCTAACATTTGGATAGCCATGATGCATTAAATGCAAATCTTGGTCTGCAAAGTTGAATTAATCAATTGGGAATTGCTAATGAATATGCTTCATTTAATTCTAATTTATTAAGATTATAATTCAAGTCCATTGTCAACTTGTTAGGAGCTTAATGGGTCACACACATAAGATCACTATGATAAGATTGAAATAGGGTTTTACAATTACGTAAAACTTAATTGAATAGAGGTTATGAACTTCTATTGGGATTAATTAAAATGTTTAATTAAGCCATGAGGGCAAATACTTAAGTACTTAAAGTTATGTGGTGATAACTAAAAGTTTCTTAGGTTTTAGCCTTAACTATAAATATATTGTTTTAGACCAAAATTAGTGTGCTTTTCTCATAGTCCTGCATTAACTGCACATTGAAAAGGAAGAGAGAAAAGATCTCCCTTTCTAGGTTCAGCCAAGCAAGAGAGAAAGGGATAGAAACTTGAGTTTTGAAAACACTCTTGCTAGCATAAGGTCTGATCACGAATAGCCCAAACCTCTTGAAAAGGTTTTAATTCATAGTGATAGTGTGGATTGCATTGAAGGCCAGGTGTTTGGACGACATTGGTTTACAACAGTTGAGCCTTAGTGTGCATTTGGGTGGAGAAGAATCTTTTCCCTTTATGGATTCGTATATCTTAAGTGCTAAGGTAAAACTATCTTCTTTTATGCTTTTGTTTGCTAGCCGACCATGGTGCTCCATAGTGATGCATTGTTTGGGTTCTTGGGGTTTTTTTTTTTATTGAGTTTGTTTTTCATTTTTCTAAAATTGCATGATCTCGAGGCATCCCAACAGTGGTATTATAACCTTCCATGGCTGTACATGGCTCGAATTTCATGCCCATATTTGTTAATATCATTTACAAAATGAATATGAAGTGTTCTTGTACAAGCAAGAATGGTTTAAAGTTTTTCAATTCTATTATATTAATTTTAAGCTTTCCGATTTAACTCTTGTTCTTGCTATTTTGAAGCCTTATAAAAGATTTTGTAATCTTGTTTTGTGAGTTCAATATGCAGCCAAGAGAAGTGCATTTGATGCACAAAAGAAAGGTTGTCAAAATCAGGTAGAATTGATGGCAGCGTTGAATTGTTCTCTTGGTGTGGTTTGACTTGCTATTTTGTTTAAATTATAGCATTAATATATGCAAGAAAATTGTTTCCATTTGCTGAAAGTTGAGTGTGGGAGGCAATTATGAAATGTTTTATGAATGAGCCACCACACAAGGCGCTTTTGGTGGCCAAACATACTTAAACAACAGTTGTAGATAGCAATGCTGACAACTTCAATTGTTCTCAAGTTGTGACAATTTTGGCAAACATGTTAAGTTGATGAATTCATGCATTTTTGATGAATGATAACTTGGATTTACACTAATTGGCACCAAAATAAGCAACAATCAACCCTTGCATTGTGGGATTATGATTTCACATTGTGTTGACAAATGCTACTTAAAATGTTGGGCAGATTTGGTTTTGACTCTCCAATTACTAATTGGAAGATGTCAAATGTCAAAACAAGAATTACCTTCCTTAATTACTAAAGAAAGTGTTTCCATAAGAAATTTTATAATGTCAACTTAATTAGATTAAGTTGCTTAAAAGGTGTGGGAAGTTACATTATGAAATTTGCTTAAAATGGATTTAGAGGAATCTTATTAAGTCTTACTTTCCTAAAATGTTTAAAAGCACAAATTAAAAATTGTTCTAATTTGTAATAAAATTTAATTTTGATCTTAATATGATTAGGAGTGAATAAGTTGCTAATTTTGATTAGTAAAACTTTCCATATATGGAAAAAGTTTCCATATATAGAATTAAATAGCCACCCAAAAATTTAAAGTTAGCAAATTCAAATGTTAAAAATTGCTAACCTCAAATGCTTCATATGATTAACAATTTGAATGAGATATGGCTTTAAATTTTTCATATGTTCATAGAGATGAATGTATGTGGATGATTATGGACTTAGGCCTAATATGATTGTGTTGTGGTTGGATGTAATTCTTTGGTATTTTTGAAATAAGGCTTGCAAGCCCTGCCTTAACTCTTTATCTCGATTTGTAAAATTCTTTCCTCATCTTACTCCCCTCAAATGTAATTCGAGATTTCTCCATACAAATATAATTAGATTTAGGGTAGATTAGGAAATGAAATTTTGTAAACTTGAAGATGAAGATCCAATGTGCCAAAAAAGATAAGAAGATTAGAAGCAAGTTTTTGAAACATTGTATGTAATTCCTTAGGCTTGATTAAGCTAATTTCTTTTAATGGCTCAAGGAAATTAGTACAGTAAAACTCCATATCGTCTAAAGAAGTATGCTTGTGATAGATTTATTTTATACAAATTTAATAAATGATGTGCATGCAAAGATAAAAATCCCTTGCTAAATATTGAGTCACATGCCATGCATGATTTAGCTGCCTCCCACTTTTATAGTAAAAATCAGAGTTCTGCATATTGGAGGCTTGTTGAGTGAACTCACGATCAAACTTTATTAAGAATATGTTTATACTATGAAAGGTGGGTCTTACTCAATTAGTTTCAAAAAATTCAGATGCTTAGAAACTTGATTATTATGAAATTAAAGGCAATGGCTAGGTGAAACATATATTGTATGTTTAGGCAAAGAGTTTCCGCCTGGTTGATCTAAGAGTTGTATAGAGATACAATTAGTAAACTAAGTTACCTACTTAATCCACCTATCATGGCTTGTTGTGCAAACGTAAGGTCATGACTAGAATGGATAAGATCTTAGCCTACTAGGAGAATAAAATAAAAATATTAAACAAAATATTCTATTTTCTTATAAAACAATATTTTTAGAACACTGAGTAAATAATTTTTACAGCGTAAAAGCAAAATAAATTCCTACATACAGTAGTACAGATAACTAGAGTATGAAATTTAATTTACAATGACATGTGGACCCCCAAATGACAAAAATGAATGAAAGCTGCAAACCTACAGATTTTGAGAAAGTAAAGCCAACTGTAGCCTTCGACGATATCAGCTATCTACAGCCTATACTGAGCTTGAAATGGGTGGAAAAGAGGGTGGTGAGATTATAAAATCTCAGTGAGTAAACAGACATCATCATAAACATCTAGAGTTGAGTACATGGAGACGATAAAGTAAATAATCGTAAACTGGGTCACAGCATTAGAACACATTTCATTCAAAATATGTAACGAGGCTTATGAATCTCATAAAAACTAGGCTTGTGCCATAAATCCATCCTCGGAAACACCTTGGCCGAGGCATCCTACTGAGATCGCCAAGGCTGTTAAAAATTCACATTTCACATAAAACACATTTTTCGTTGGACATCACAGCTGTTCCTTAGCGTGGTTGAGTTCACCATCACATGGTGGTTCAGCATAAAGTGAACTCAAATATTACCTCAGGAGCTACCCTACGCGCCTCTACAACCGAGGTGAGCACATATAAACGGAGTTACCGTGCCCCTCTCATAGGCTGGTCCACGGAACCCGCCTATTGCAGTAAGCTAATAATTATCCCACCAATCAATAAAATTCAATAACATGATATGGCAATTATTGGAATTCATAGCCTTTTAAGGCAAACAAACAAATTGCAACAAATAGTGGTCTCCGTGTACTCTATTTTTCAAAATCATTATTAATTTCAAAATAATTTATAAATTAATTTCATTGAAACACATTTATTCATAAAACATGAAAATTTATCTTTTTAAATCCATTTTTCCATAGAATTCATGAAATCATCTAAAAGCCACCCAAGATAATTAAAATGACAGTAAATTTACTCACAATGTCTAGAGTGCGGATTTTCGAAGTATTCTGACTACTGGTCATCGGATGTAATTTCCTTGCCTTTATCGGAGGACTCTCCACCTTGACATAGTACAAAATCGAGAAACTTATTACATTGGTACTAAATCAAAATTAAACTAATTTAGACTACTAATGCATGATATGGAATGCAAAATGCACGGGTAACCATCTAAACTCGATATTGGCCTAATTTGTCTTATCACTCGATTAATTAGCCAACACGCCCAATTTAGCTTCAAATTGCTCCATTTCTTTTCCAATACCTTAATTCACCAAACACAAGTCAAATAACCTAAAACTTGGCAAAACCATCGTCACTTTTCTTCTTAGAATTTTCGATCAATAATGGTGCATTAACACCGTGATTTTTCCTACTACTTTTCCACACCATAATTCATCATTTTCTAACCAATTCTCTTAAAATAAAAAATCAAATTCATCCTCACTCAATACAAGGTAGGTTCGGCCATTGATGGGTGATGGGGAAAACAAATTCTTTTCTTGTTGTTTTGCTTCTAGACATGGTAAACTAACTAAAAACACTAACATAACTTAAAATCAAATCAATCCAACATCATTCTCTCTCCATACCCATTCGGCTAGCCATGAATTCACCATGAAATCATGTAATTTAACCATGAAAAATAAGGAGAAATGCTTAAGAAAAATAGATTTTAAGTTTAAATTGAGAAATCCTACCTTTTTCACTTGTTTTCTTTGATTTTTCACACTTTTTCTCTTGAAATTCTCCACCTAGGGTTTGTTCTTTCTTTGTTTCCCTCTTTTCCTTACTTGGCCGAATATTTGGAGAGAAGTGAGAGGTTTATAGGCTGATTTTTAAAGGACATAATAAAATATTCTAAGCTTGACAAGTGTCATTTTATTATTGGTCCATTTTTAAAACTTTAAAAATTTAAACTTTTTATCTCCACCACATATTTTCTCACTTATCCATAACATAAAAAGTCAATGGATGAATTCTATGAGCATGACAAGTGTTGGGTGTGTAAAATTACCATTTTGCCCCTAGGGTAACAAAATGATTATTTTGCCCCTATCCTCGAAAAAACATCGAAATTAAAATTCTTCACTTCTCAAACTCAAATTATACTCTAATAAGTCAAATGTGATCAAAATCTTTCAAAAAAATTTCCATTTTGTCCTCGAGTGGCAAAATTACCATTTTACCCCTAGATAGTGAAATTTTCGGTTTGACTCCAAATTGATCATCGAACTCCAAATCACCATTTTAAATCATTCATGGATTGTAAAATTTTCAATTTCATCCTAAAATCTCTATTTGACCTAGTTCGAGGCTTAAATCAACTTGTTGTACCTCTAGATACATTACCTATTTTTCTAAATTTTTCGAGACTCTCCTAGCATGCAAATATGCTATCCATCACATGTATGTCACGACAAGTATTTTATAAGGTTGGGCTTTACACACTGTACCATGCTTTTATCATCTCTAAGATATATGATGAGGGAATGAATTATATTGATAGACTATACACTAAATTGATAGTCAAATTATTTTAACTTTCTTGACATTTAGATTGCCATGATACATTGCTAGATGCCAATCTTGATCAATGAAATTAAATTAATCAATTGGAAATTGAAAATTAATATAATTCATTTAATCCTAATTTATTAGGATTATAATTCGAGTCTACTGTCAACTTGTTAGGAGCCTAATAGGTTACACACATAAAAGCACTATGATAAGATTGACGTGGGGTTTTACAATTTAGTGGGACTTAATTGAATAGAGGTTATGAAATTTTATTGGGCTTAATTAAAATGTTTAATTAAGTTATGGCGTAAAATATTTAAATGCTTAAAATTATTTACGGATAATTAAAAGTTACTTAAGTATTAACCCTAGCTATATATATATTTTTTAGACCAAAATTAGTGTGCTTCTCCTCCTACTCTTACCCTAGCCGTACATTGCAAAGGAAGAGAGAAAAGTTCTCCCTTCTTAGGTTTGACTAAGAAAGATAAGTGGAAAAACACTTGTGTTTTTGAAAACACTCTTGCTAGCACAAGGTTTTTTCATGAATAGTCGAATCTCTTGAAAAAGGTTCTAATTCATAGTAATCGTGTGGACTACGGTTGAGGCAAGACATTTGGACAACATTGGTTTGCGACAACTAGGCCTTGTTATGCATTCGGGTGGAGAAGAATCTTTGCTGCCCTTTATGTATTCGTATATCCTAAGGGCTAAAGTAAAACTATCTCCTTTTATGCTATTGTTTTTTGGTTGGTTATGGTACTCCATGGTGATGCTTGGTTTAGGTTCTCAGGTTTTATTTTTCACTACATTTGTTTTTCATTTTTTGAAATTGCATGATCCCGAGGCACCCCAACAAGAAGTGGCTAACCAATAGCCCTTGAAAGACCATGCAAAAATTACATTTGTTCAAAATTTCAATGTAAGGATCGACTTTTTGGAAGGAAGGGGTTGGTCCTTAGCACACAAAATCTTTTCTAGAGGTTCTGTCCTTCAATCGACCTTTTGTCTAAAAGGGGTTGATCCCTCCAAACCTAGAAACTTTAAAAGGCTTCTAGATGCCATGGATCGATTCTTTTCTCCTTGGAGGTCGATTCTTTTGTACCATAAGGAAACTTGACTTTGGCAAAACTTCAAAATTTGACACCAAAAAGGGGATTATACATCCTTCAACCAAAATATCCAAGATTCATATGAAAACGATGCCAAACACGTACCTAAAGTCAAAATTTCCAAATCATTTCACATCAAATGTCAAAAACTCAACCTTTGAAATCAAAATCATATGAGGGCCTTTCAAGGTATCTAAAACTAAACTTACAAAAATTTTCGGAGATGTGGAGCTTACTTAAAAAGTTAAAAATAGAGCGGACCAAGTGCTTATAACTCAAAGGGTAGGCTATTCCTCACTACCTAGGATCATACTCGTCTAGTGCCACAGTTACTAACAGTATGATTAATAGAAAAGAAAAAGGAGCACGTAGCTTAACATAATATAGACATGTCTATACTCCACCACACATGACTAGCCTATAAACCTCGCTAACTAAGGAATTGGACATTTTGCACAATAGCTAACGCTTATTGCAATTAACAACAGGACTTTACTTAAAAAGCTCCACTAAAACAATAAAATTAGAATTTAAGGGTTAACTTTTTCACCCCTTGTACTAAACCGAGCAACATGTAACTCGTACAATATCGCTAATAGAAATTTCTTTCAGAATAAGAACACCTTTGTTCTAAGGTTGACAATAGACATTTTTAGACCTCAGAAATATTCTTTTTAACTTCCACTCAAGCATGACTGATATAACAGAATTGCTTATCATGTGGCTTGTATAGCCTTCTAATTCAAACTCGTTTTGAAGAGTTAAAGCAGTAAAGGTGCTTGTTCCCCCTTGCGCAACACTAATAGTATAATATGCATATATTTATACTATAATACATTGGAAACACATTTAAAGATATTGAGTCAAATCATGCTTTCTTAAAAATCCATTCAACAAAATAAGCGTAAGCATCCAATGCACAATCAAGCAAAACATGTTTACACTTAACGAAATAACTTCAAACGATGTATCTACTCATAGTGGAAAGAGGCACTTTCCCTTTAGCCTTTTGTCCATGAAAACCTTTCTCAATTTAAAATCCTTGACCTTCAACAAAACTTATTGCAACCAAAGTTATCATTAATTACCACAATTTCTCTTAATTTTTTACAATTCAAAACTAACATAAAAAAAACTCTAACTAATTCTTATAGCCTCCATGATTTTCAACACTAAGTCTCTTCCAATTCTTAAAACCGTAATCCTTATCTCTCAATTCAGTGGGTTCTTACCTTGGTGAGCTTCTTAAAGAGATAGATAACCATCAAAACCCTTAGTTTAGAGAGAGAGAGAAAGTTAGAGTCACAACCTATAATATTCAATGCTTAAGAAAGCAAAATGTCACCTTAGATTGAGGTTTCAATGCTTCAAGCTTGATTGAAGTGAAAAAGAATTGATAGAAGAAAAGAAAAGTAAGAAGAGAGTAAAAGGAAGAAAGTGTGAGAAATAAGGGAGAGCTTTGTGGGTTGGTGGGCCAAAAGCCCCTTCAATATTCGTGTTGGACTATAGGGATTGACCCTTTTTTGCTCCAGTTTGTGAAAAATGGGTTTCTTTCTCTCTTATATTCCAGTTATCCTACCTTTGTCAAAATACTTTGTAGAAAGGGGAATTTGAAAATGTGTTGTTGGTAACTCATCCCAGTAGCTCATTAAGAAAATGTCCATTATGTCATTGGGTCAAATTATTAATTTATTTTGAAAAAGTTGGGGTTATTCAGGCTTTTTCAAGTCTGAACCACTACTCGCCAAACATTTTAAAACTTTTCATTTTCAGTCTTTCATGGGCCTCTTCAATGAAGTGCTCCATGAAGAAAAGAACAAACAGACCACAACACAATCATTCTTTTGTTTGGGAACAACTATTATTTTCTCATCAATCCTATGGGGAAGGTTTTCTCATATTTTATTTGCAATTAGAAGATTTGAAAGAGCAACCTCTTGATTCGGATAGTTTCATTTTTCCCTCATATAGCTTTCAATGTAAAATCCTACTTAAGCTGGTATGTTAGTTTGTCTTAAACAACAGCTCATGTCAATTGGTGTTAGAGTGGATGCATTGAGAAATTAATGGCATCTACAGGTGATGTTCATTCCCTTGTGATAGGTTCATTTTCTTTATATGTTAAGGAATCATATGATTTTAAGTTTGATGATTCATCTTTAAATTTAAATAAATTTTTCTTTAAGCGAAGCTTACTTGATATCAATCATATAATTAATATTAAGCTTAAATAGTAAAAAAATATTAGGGCCTAAAATTAAGCTAGATTCATCTATAACAAGAGGGAATATAGTCAAAAGTATCCTAGCAATTGATTTTTGCATAATTTTCCAAGCCGTAACTCATTCCAAAGCAAAGCTTTATTGTCTACAAGTTTTTACTTGTATTTACTACATCTTTTATGCATAATTATCTGAAAATTTTAAATTAAAATTTAGGTTAACGTTCATCCTTTTGAAATTTTCCCAACTTAATTACAACTTTTTTAAAACCACAACACCCACCAACAAACATTCTTAGAATCACTTTTATATATGTATTGCATACAATATAAAAATTTTGAATAATTAAAAAGCAAGACATTTCCCTCCAAGTATCAGTACAAACTTAAGATGTTTGTGTAAAACCCGACCTTATAAATACATGTCATAACATAAATGCACTGAGTAGCATGTTATTATGCTAGGAAAGTCCTTAAGAATAGACGAAACCCGGTATTGTACTTAACGGTACACTTGAATTGATTTAACCTCGAACTAGTTCAAATAGGAATCGTAGGATGAAATTTAACATTTTATAGTCAAGGAATGACTAAAAATGATTGTTCAGAGTTTGAGGGTTCATTTTGGAAAAAATTGAAAATTTTGATGTTCAGGGGTAAAATCGTAATTTTTTCATCTGTGGACAAAATTTGAGATTTTGAGAGAATTTAGATCACATTTGACAAATTGGAGAATGGTATGAGTATAAGGGATGAAAAATATGTCTATGGGCAATTTTTCAGTTTTTGGGGTAAAAATGTAATTTTTGACTTTTACGGGGGCAAAAGTGTAAATTTTAAAAATTACTCCACCAAGACTTTGGATATGTCTGAGAATTTTGTCTAAGATATGGATATGTGGGACTAGTGTATGGTGAAATTTTGGAAACAAATGGATGAAATTTTAAAAATGGGCCAATGGAAAAATGACATGTGGCATTTTTTTAATGAAAAGTCAGCCCAATTAAACCCCATATTAAGTGCTTGCCGGCCATAAGGGAGAACAAGAGAGAAAATAGAGGAAAGGAAGAAAAAAAAGAAAACCAAAGAGAAACAAGAAAAATCAAAGGGAAAATCGTGTTTTTCATCCGTTTACGCGTCTAACGGTAAGATTTTTAGACTTTAGCTTGATTTGTACCTTTCCTATGCCCTTGTTTCCATTTATCATGCTTGAGGGGAGAGATCTAAAAGTGACATCAAGGGCTGGCCGAATTTCAAGGGGGGAGAAATTGAAATTTTTAGGTTTTGATTTTTAGTTAAATTGGTAGTTTTAGTT
>NC_030856.1:10385174-10423641 GCF_000208745.1 Theobroma cacao | reverse complement strand
GAGATTTTTGATGTTTTACAAATAAATGTGACAAATAAAGATATATTGGGTTGATTATGAAATTGAGTAATTGGAGGCTGTTAACTGTCTTGAAAATTATATATTTTCCTATGAATGGCTTATGAGATATGGGTATATGTGGCTATATTTTGTAACTGCATTGGAAAATTTATGTAAGTTGTTTTTACTATGCAGGCTGGATAAATAAATAAAAGCCACGTTATACTGTTAAAATTTTATTAAAATTGGTGGGTTAGTCACTGCAGTGACGGGTTTCCATGGACTACCTATTGAGGGGCACGGTAAACTCGGTTATATAGTTACCCCGGTTGTAGAGGCGAGGAGGGTAACTCCTGGGGTAGTATTAGAGCTCACTTCATGTTGAACTCCCATGTGAATGTGTAACTCGGCCAACGTCAAGGAACAGCTTGTTTTAAAAATAAAAATGTGTTTCACATGTAAATGTTATAACAACCTTGGCAGACTCGGTTAGATGCCTCGGCCAAGGTATCCCCGAGGATTAGTTTTGGCTTGAGCCTTGTTTTTAATAAAAGACATAAGCCTTAACAACTGTTTTGGTAAATTACAAATATTTTATGGTTTAAGAAATAAATTGAAAACATTATGAAATGGTTCGTAATTTGTTGTTTAAACTTGCCTCCATTTTATTCGCCTTTAGATATTTATGATAATTTCTATTTACTCATTGGGATTGCAAAATCTCACCCACCTCCTTTCCAAATAATTCAGGTCTGTGGTAGCTTGTAGATACCCTATTTTGTCGAGGATTTCAGTTGACATCTCTACCACACAGACAGTAGGTTTCTAGCACCAACACTGAGTGTATTTTGGGCCACTTGTCATTGTAACTATTATTGTACATTATAACTTAGTAAATTTTTGTATGTATGAATTTATTTTACTTACACATTACAAAAGATTTCTTACACATTTTTCTATAAATATTGTTTTATATAAAAATGCTATATTTTAATCAATATTTTGAATAGTGATATTTGTCTATAAATCCTTTAAAAAAATTTCTTTAGATTTATTTGAGCTGGAAACGACCGGTAATTGTTTTAAATGGAATGTTAACAACGATTGCTCACAAGAAAGGAAAGAAACTGATATGTAAGCCTTGTGGGGTTCCTGTTGGCATTTCGGGTAATAAATGTCAATCAGGACGTCATAACGGTTGTCATGGGCCCGAGGGAGGTTCCGGGTCGTGACAGTTTGAATATAGTAATGCAACATGAGCCTATATACTTATGTCAAGATAGTGTAGTACAGAGCATCATTGTTTAAAAAAATAGTTATGACATATTAAAACTTATGCCTCAGGTCAAGACAAGTAGGTTATAGTTAGGGCAAGCGAGGGCTTATCTAGGCAAAATTGGGTTGAAAGTCAAATGACTTGACCTTAGGATGCTATTGGTTTATGAATTGATTGGAAAATTCTTGAGCCTCAGGCAGACCAAACAAGGGGCACAAGCTTGGAAGCAAAACACTCAAAAAGCTTGCCAAGCAATATAAACAATAGCAGTCTCTAGAAGCTTCAAGGTGTGAACAAGGGCACATCAATGTGTAAAGGGGGTTGAAACCTTTTAGACCTCAAGTGTGTTAAGAGCATATCTTAGAAGGGGTCAGACCTAAGAGGCTTTTAGAGGGATTGGAACCATTTTATACATGTACATAGATTTTTCCCAAGCAATATACCAACATTCACTCACTCTCTCTTGCATCCACTTTCATTCCTAAATGTCATATACCTAGCTACCTTATTTCTAGAATATAGGTTAACTTAAGCTGACTTAGGCACACCATATTATAAGAACCTACCTAAGGTCACTTGCTTGGCTTGGCTTATAAAACAACTCATGTTAGTTAGTATTAGAGCCAACACCCTTTAGAAATTGATGGCATCTACATTAAAGCCAGATTACTAGACAATATAATCCAAGAGAATCGAGGTGCTAGTAGAGGTAAGACGGCTGACTAAAAAGATGTGTTGTCCTTATTGGAAGCTCGCTTGGCCAAGATAGAGGTAATGATATGCAAGACAAGTTCAAGGACACCGACAATTGCATCAAAATCTTGATTTCATGGGGGAAGAGCTTAAAAAGACAAGTTCAAGAAATCTTGTTTTGTAGGTTCCCTTTATTCTTCAACATGCCTTTGTGGTTACACGCTCTACATTTCACCTTTAGCCTAAACAAAGAATAAGATTATGATGATTTTTCTTTTTAGAAAAGGCATAGGGGTATTTCTTTTTTCTGCTTCGATTCTTCTTATTTGAACCAACCTTTTTTTCTCTATCTTTAGCATCACAAGAAAACTTCTTTGCATTACTTTCAATAGCTAATTTTTCTTTAAACTTGGCTTTCAATGCTATTTCGGTGTCATCATTAAGCCTTATTTCCCTTTCATGCTTTGAAACTTGCAAAGCGTTAACAACTTGTATTAGTGTGAGTTTGGACAAGTCTTTTGACTCTTATAGTGAGGAAATTTTTGATTCAAACTTCTTTAGAACACTAACCAAGACCTTCTCAACCACTCTTTTTTCAAGCATTTCCTCTCTCGAGAGCTTCACTTGGTTGACAATGTTTTTTAAGCTTGTTTATGTAATCTTTAACCACTTCAGTGTCCTTTATTCTCAAAATCTCACACTCTCTCATCAAATTTAGGATTTGTTACCTTGTCCTCCCTAAGCCTTGGAACTTTTCCTTCAGCTTATCCCAAGCCTTCTTGGTGGATTCACAAGCCATTATTCTTTTGAAAATAACATCTATCACTACACAACAAAATGCATGACAGAACCTTATACCTTGTAGCAACTTCTTCACTATGTTGCTTAAGTTGAGCAATCGTGGATTTGCTCTTAGTGTGTGTGTGTGCGTGTGTTTAGGGGGTGTGGGGTTGGGGGGCTCTCCTCCTTGTTCCACAACCTCCCAAAAGTCAAAACTCATGAATAAGCTTTCATCTTCACAAATCGAATTGGTTAGTTTTTTCCATTAAAGATAAGGGAAGTTTGGTGAGCAAAGTGACTCGAGGCCTTGATTCTTACAAGTTCTTTTGGTTATGAGTTGTGGGTACGCTAGAAGAAAGGTATTTGATAGATTTCAATGATCCCTTAAAGACTTTCAGGGCTTTGATACCATGTTGTCGATAATGTACCAAGGATATAGTTTATTACCCTTGGTTTTCTGATGTCCTACCAAGGAAACACTGTTATGCTTGGTATTATTTGTTTATTTTGTACCAAGGAAAAATGATCTTATCCTTGATTCATCTATGATCAAACAAAGGAAAAAACAAGTTTTTCCTAAGTATAACAACATGAATGCCTAAATACAGGGGCAGAACGTCCCATTGTTTTGGGCCCCCCAAAATTTTTAAAATGTTTTATATATTATGTGTTTTTAATGATTTTTTAAAATAATTTTTTATTGAATAATTAATACAAAAAATGACTCTATCTTGGATTTACAATTTTCCAAAAATTTAAAATTTTTTATTTACTATATATATTCCTCTAACCGTTTGATGAAATTATAGTCAATCAATATATTATTAGTTATTATATAAATTATAACCCAATATGCTAAGCTTATTAAATTTTAAAAACAAATGAGTCTATTAACCTAAACTCTCTAAGTTCTAATATAAATAGAAGCCTATCACAACAAATTATGTCTTAACGGTCCAGTCCAATAGTCTATCATAACATATTATATGTCGACAATTCAATCCAATAGCCCAATATGTTAATTAGCAATTCAAGAAGTAAATAGAAAATAAGAAAGAGGAGAGCTTTCTCAAAAAACTACACATTTTGTGTAAAACACCCAAAGTAAAAGGACAATTTATTTAAGTTTGCGCACAAAGAATAAGAGAGACTTTTTCCATAATTTTTTTTGATTATATATATATATATATATATATGACACTGTCATTACTGTTAATATATATATTTTTTGTATGTTTAATGTCTTATGAATTTTATTTAATTTTTTAAATGATTGCGAATTGAATAATATATAAAATTCTCTTTAGTAGGTGTTTCTTTCTATTTGGTCTCTTCTGTAAAAATGCTCTAACTTCGCCCTTACCCAAGTGAAAATAGAGATACAAAAAACTGCGAAAAAGCGAACCAAGACTTTCATTCATATTAACATTGAATTTCAAAGCTTGATATATTAACTGATAACTTGCCGAAATACATATTCTAACTTTTGTCGTACTCAAGCTTAAGGTAAAAACTAGCAATCTAATCCATGCATGCATTGGCTGAAGTGCATGGCTCTCACATACTCATTCACATGTCCGCAAGGTTGACTGCAACACTAAAAAAATAGCTTCACAAGTTATCTGCACATGCATGCAGATGATCATAGTTCATGCAAGCTCTAAAATTCCATAGTTATACCGTCTTGAGTATGCAATGGAAGGACAATTTTCAGAAAAATACGATCTATTAAGCAATGGAGTTCTATTACTAGAGAAGGTCAATGGAAGAAAAGACAAAAGCTTTTACAACAATCAGCGTTCTTTTATCTTTTCGGGATATGTAAGTTTTTATGATCATTGCCTCGATTAAGGCTCCGTTGCTCATCAGCAATCAAAATGAGATTGAAATGTCAAAAAAATCCCATAGCTGAGCATATATTTTCTCTTTTCAAGCATGAAAATTGTGGAATGAGGGCAACAGTTTGGCATTAGTAGACATGCTATGCCAGGTTCGGATGATAGTGAGATTGTGGATCTCCCCACTCCAAAACAACCTGCTTTATTGGAAGACAAATTACACTTGAAGCAGAGTTCTCTCAAACTTTTGAAGAAATATATTCATTGAATAACAAAACTATTACTGTCTCTGAAGGTCGATAAGAAGCAACTTATTCTTTCTTATCATTTAAATTAAAAATCTTCATTTTAACATAGCCATGTTACTGTATGAATCACGTTATACGTTCAAAAAAAAAAAAGAATACGAGAAAGTGAGATTGTCTTTTTGCATCTAATTGTTAAATATAAAATAATTACAGAATCATATAAAAATAGTTAATCATTCAATTTTGTTTCTTTTATAGTTGTTAAAGGTAATTTTACGACTATATAATTATCCTGTAGGGTTGATGTCTTTATAATTTGGATATTGAGGTAATCATGTTCTTGTGATGTCTGTGTGATGTTCTCATGATCAAGTGTAATCTTCATGCTTCGACTAATGGTTTTATATGTGTTAAAGATCTCATACATTAATCAAATCAACTCTTGATTGAGTAAAAAAACTATGTGATGGAGAAAGGATTTTTGAAAAATCTAGACAACAGGGAACCCTAAAAATTTCAAAAAAAAAAAAAACCGTAGTTAAAACCACCTAAATTTATCTTCTGATCATTTAATTAGAAATATGAAACTACACATCATGCATGGACTAACGGAGCATGTACTGCCCTACGTGATTCAGTACTGTAATTGAATAAAAGAGTTTTAAGTCTTTTTTGTTTTCTTTTTTAACTTTATATTTAGTTTTAATGTAATACTTACTATATTAAATTGTTGTTGACTAAAAGGTTGAGATGGACTTCATGTTTGGTTAGCTTGATGAAAAGGGAATTATAGGAAAGACAAGGAGCCGAGAATTAATTATTTCCAAAGACCAAATTAGATGTGGTGCTCCCATGGTGTGAACATTGTGCATGTGAGTTGACCATTTGTAGGTTGAAAACTCGGCATCGTTGGGGAAGCTGCCAGGTGCCATGGTCGACAAGAAAAAAGTAATCGAGTTATTCAAAGCTTGAAGAAAATCTCCAAAACACAACAAAGCTGTACTTATCAAACAATATGATGACATCTTGATGTAAACATCTTTCCAGCTAGCAAAAAATATCATTAAACCATATCAGAATCAGACCCTTTGGTATAACATTAGTAATTTCCCATGTCTACCGAAAGAACAAAAACGAAAAGAATTAAAGAAGAAGAAGAAGAAATCTTAGGTATTAATACAAAAAACCAGGAAAAGAAACATTAATTTAAAAAAAAATCCCATTTTTAGGTAAAGAGAAATTTCAATCATGCAAACCAAGACTTGCTGGTATTCTCTAATAATTTATAGAGCAAAAATTTTTTTTAGCCCTAAAGTGCTTTTAGAAATAACCCTTCAGATAATTTTAACTGTTTTTAATCAAGAGAAGAAATTTTGGAATAAAAATATCCTTAATTAGACATCTTCAAAGGCGTGCACTTTGATTCACGCACATGTTGGGGAAAATAAATCTGCATAAAATTTGTTTCCTCTAATTTTGTGCAAAACATTCGTTTTTTTTTTGTAGAAGTTTGTGCAAAACAAAATCATGTTTCAAGAGATGGTATTTCAAATATTTTGGATTTCGCATTTCAGATAGTATGAGAAGGGTGATATTAAATTGAATGAGGAACCAGTTGTGATAAATCCAAAGCTTAGAAAATGATGTAAAACCAAAAATCCTTGATGCGGTGGTGAATCAGAAAAAGGAAGATGTGAATCCAAAGCATAAACCGATCATACTATAGTAGGCCATATGTGACATGATAGGGTTTAGAGTTTGTGAAACGCCATGGTGGGAATGTGCAACACGACATGGTGGGAATGTGTGACACGTCATGATGAAAATATGTGACACGGTTGTGACACAGCATGGTTTAGAGTTTGTGACATGCCATTGAGAGAATATGTGACATGGAAGGGTGAGAATATGTGACACAACTTGAAGGGAATACGTGAGAAGACATGGTGAGAATATGTGACATGCCATGGTGAGAATATGTGAAACGGCATGGTGAGCATATGTGACATGGCTATGACACAGCAGAGTTTAGAGTTTGTGACACGACATGGTGAGAATCTGTAACATGACATTTTGAGAATGTGTGAGACTGTATGGTGAGAATATGTGACACGGTTGTAACATGGTAGAGTTTAGAGTTTATGACACACCATGGTGGGAATGTGTGACATGCCATGGTGAGAATCTGTGACACGGCATGTTGAAATCGTGTGAGATAGCATGGTAAGAATTTGTGACACGGCACGGTGAGAAACTATGATGCGGTATGGTGAGAATCTGTGACATAACGTGGTGAGCATATATGTGACACACCATGGCTTGAATATGTGACATGCCATGGTTTGAAATAGAAAATAAAAATGTAGACAAATAACAAGGAAACCGTTTGAACTTCAACTGCATGCATATTAAAAAGCCATTGCATTTTATTATATTTTCAGAATTCACAAATGTCTATGTGAAGGAACTAAGAGAGTTTGTTTCATTCCTCATTCCCAAAGGGACCAGAGTGTTCGACTTTGTTCTTTGCAATCTTAACGACATCACAGTAACGTTGTCGATTATCAGTGAAAAGGTTAGTCATTCTCAAATTAAAATTTTCTTGTGTTAGTTCATTTTTTGCTGGGTTATAGTGATATATTCGTGTTTTTGCATTTGTTATGTTTTAACTGTTTTCTTCCTGGTTTTATGGTTTTTGGGTGAATTGTGGGGAGAACTACAACATTTTTTTGCTGACATGGTTTATGGTCGTATTAAAGTTTTGAAAGGGGTCTGTGTCTGCATATCGTGCAACACAAACTATAACATTTGGTCTAGTGTGTAATGGCTTAATTGGTTTTTGGGGTTTTTAGGTTTTTTCTAGGTTTTTTAGCTTGTCACCACATTGGGTATTTTAGGCCAGTTCATGTAATAAGTAAGTTATTATAATGATTTGCATCTCAGGACACGGCATGGTTGGGGTGTCTTGATGTGGCTCAACGTTGGCATGTAACAACATTTGACTTGGTATGCTTAGCATGTAACAACATTTTACTTGGTACGCATAGCGTGTAACAATATTTATTTCTTTCTTCAGAATACCGTGTTACACATAATGGGTTAACTAATTCTTACAGCCTCCATCATTTTCAACACTAATTGTCTTATAATTCTTAAAACCATAATCCTTATCTTTCAATTCAATGGGTTCTTACCTTGGTGAGCTTCTTAAAAAGATAGATAACCAACAAAACCCTTAGCTTAGAGAGAGAGAAAGAGAGAGAGAGAGAGAGAGAAAGAAAGTTAAAGTCACAACCTACAAAATTCAGTGCTTAAGAAAGAAAAATCTCACCTTAGATTGAGGTTTCAATGCTTCAAGCTTGATTGAAGTGAAAAAGAATTGAAAGAATAAAAGAAACGTGAAGAAAAGAGTAAGAGGAAGAAGGTGTGAGAAACAAGGGAGAGCTTTGTAGGTTTATGGGCCAAAAGCCCCTTCAATATCCATGTTGGACTATAAGGATTGACCTTTTTGCTCCAATTTGCAAAAAATGGGTTTTTTGGGGTTTCTTTCTCTCTTATATTCCAGTTATCCTACCTTTGTCAAAATATTTTGTAAAAAGGGGAATTTGAAAATGTTTTGGTGGTAACTCATACCAATAGCTCATTAGGAGAATGTCCATTATGTCCTTGGGTCGAATTACTAATTTATTTTGAAAAGTTGAGGTTATACAGGCTTATTCAAGTCTGAACAACTGCTTGCTAAACATTTTAAAACTTTTCATTTTCAGTCTTTCATGGGCCTTTTCAATGAAGCGCTCCATGAAGAAAAGAACAAACAAACCATAATCACAATCATTCTTTTGTTGGGGAACAACTATTATTTTCTCATCAATCCTATGGGGAAGGTTTTCTCATATTTTGTTTGCAATTAGAAGATTTGAAAGAGCAACCTCTTGATTCAGATTGTTTCATTTTCCCTCATATAGATTTTAATGTAAAATCCTACTTAAGCTGGTATGTTGGTTTGCCTTAAACAACAGCTCATGTCAGTTGGTATTAGAGTCGAAGCATTGAGAAATTGATGGCATCTACACGTGATGTTCATTCCTTTATGATAGTTTCATTCTCTTTATATATTAAGGAACCAAATGATTTTATGTTTGATGATTCATCTCTAAATTTAAATAAAATTTTCTTTAATCAACGATTACTTGATATCAATCATATAATTAATATTAAGCTTAAATAATCAAAGATTATTGGGGCCTAAACATTAAGCTAGATTCATCGATAACAAGAGGGAATATAGTCAAAATTTTACTATCAATTGATTTTCACATAATTTGCCAAGCCATAACTCATTCCAAAGCAAAGCTTTATTGTCTGCAAGTTTTTATTTGTATTTACTACATCTTTCATGCATAATTATTCAAAAATTTTAAATTAAAATTTAGGTTAACATTCATCATTTTGAAATTTTCCCAACTTAGTTGCAACTTTTTTAAGACCATAACACCCACCAACAAGCATTCTTATAATCACTTTTATATATGTATTGTATACAATATAAAAGTTTCGAATAATTAAAAAGCAAGACATTTCCTTCCAAGTATCAGTACAAACTTAAGATGTTTGAATATAGTAATACAACATGAGCCTATATAATTATGTCAATATAGTGTAGTACAAAGTATCATTGTTTAAAAAAATTGTTATGACATCATGGTATTACAACTAATGCCTCAGGTCAAGACTAGGTAGGTTATAGTTAGGGCAAGCGAGGGCTTATCTAGGCAAAATTGGGTTGCAAGTCAATTGACTTGACCTTAGGATGCTATTGGTTTATGAATTGATTGGAAAATTCTCGAGCCCCAAGTAGACCAAACAAGGGGCACAAGCTTGGGAGCAAAACACTCAAAAAGCTCGCCAAGCAATATAAGCAATAGTAGTCTCCAGAAGCTTCAGGGTGTGAACAAGGGCACATCAATGTGTAAAGCGAGTTAAAACCTTTTAGACCTCAAGTGTGTTAAGAGCATATCTTAGAGGGGGTCAGACCTAAGAGGCTTTTAGAGGGATTAGAACCATTTTATACATGTACTTAGATTTTTCCCAAGCAATATACCAACATTCACTCACTCTCTCTTGCATCCACTTTCATTCCTACTCAGTGTCATATAGCTGGCTACCCTATTTCTAGAATAGAGGTTAACTTAGGCTGAATTACGCACACCATATTATAAGAACAACCTAAAGTCACTTGCTTGGCTTGGCTTATAAAACAACTCATGTTAGTTAATATTAGAGCCAAAACCTTTTAGAAATTGATGGCATCTACATTAAAGCAAGGTTGCTAGACAATATAAGTCCAAGAGAATCAAGGTGCTAGTAGGGGTAAGAAGGCTAACTAAAAAGATGTGTTGTCTTTATTGGAAGCTTGCCTCGCCAAGATAAAGGTAATGATATGCAAGACAAGTTCAAGGACACCGACAACTGCATCAAAATCTTGATTTCATGGGGGAAGAGCTCAAAATGACAAGTTCAAGAAATCTTGTTTTGTAGGTTCCCTTTGTTCTTCAACATGCCTTTGTGGTTACACGCTCTACATTTCACCTTTAGCCTAAACAAAGAATAAGATTATGACGATTTTTCTTTTTAGAAAAGGCATGAGTGTATTTCCTTTTTCTGCTTCGATTCTTCTTCTTTAAACCAACCTTTCTTTCTCTACCTTCAGCATCACAAGAAAACTACTTTGCATTACTTTCAATAGATAACTTTTCTTCAAACTGGGTTTTCAATGCTATTTCAGTGTCATCATTAAGCCTTATTGCCCTTTCATGCTTTGAAACTTGCAAAGCGTTGAAAACTTGTATTAGTGTGAGCTTGAACAAGTCTTTTGACTCTTATAGTGAGGAAATTTTTGATTCAAACCTCTTTGGAACACTAACCAAGACCTTCTCAACCACACTTTTTTCAAGCATTTCCCTTTTCGAGAGCTTCACGTAGTTGAGAATCTTTTTTAAGTTTGTTTATGTAATCTTTAACCACCTCAGTGTCCTTCATTCTCAAAACCTCAAACTTTCTCATCAAATTTAGGATTTGTTACCTTGTCCTCCCTAAGCCTTGGAACTTTCCTTTAGCTTATCCCAAGCCTTCTTGGTGGATTCACAAGCCATTATTCTTGTGAAATTAACATCTATCACTACACACCAAAATGCATGCCAGAACCTTATACCTTTTAGCAACTTCTTCACTATGTTGCTTAAGTTGAGCAATCATGGATTTGCTTTTAGTGTGTGTGTGTTTAGGGGGTGGGGGGTGAAGGGGCTTTCCTCCTTGTTTCACAACCCCCCAAAAGTCAGAAGTCATGAATAAGCTTTCATCTTCACAGACCGAATTGGTTAGTTTTTTCCATTAAAGATAAAGGAAGTTTGGTGAGCAAAGCTACTTGAGGCCATGATTCTTACAAGTCCTTTTGGTTATGAGTTGTGGGTAGGCTAGAAGAAAGGTATTTGATGGATTTCAATGATCCCTTAAAGACTTTTAGGGCTTTGATACCATGTTGTAGATAATGTACCAAGGATAGAGTTTATTACCCTTGGTTTTCTGTTGTCCTTCCAAGGAAACACTATTATGCTTGGTATTATTTATTGATTTTGTACCAAGGAAATATGATCTTATCCTTGATTCATCTATGATCAAACAAAGGAAAAAACAAGTTTTTCCTAAGTACAACAGCATGAATGCCTAAGTACAGGGGCAGAACGCCCCTTTGTTTTGGGCCCTCCAAAATTTTTAAAATTTTTTTATATTATATATTTTTAATATTTTTTAAAATAATTTTTTATTGAATTATTAATACAAAAAGAATAAAATGACTCTATCATGGAGTTACAGTCTTTCAAAAATTTAAAATTTTTTATTTACTATATATATTCCTCTAACCGTTTGATGAAATTAGAGTCAATCAATATATTATTAGTTACAATATAAATTCTAACCCAATATAATAAGCTTATTAAATTTAGAAAAAATAAAAATGAGTCTATTAACTTAAACTCGCTAAGTTCTAATATAAATAGAAGCCTATCATAATAAATTATATCTTAACAGTCCAGTCTAATACTCTATCATAACATATTATATCTCAACAATTCAACCCAATAGCCCAATATGTTAATTAACAATTCAAAAAGTAAATAGAAAATAAGAAAGAGGAGAGCTTTCTCAAAAAACTACACATTTTGTGTAAAACACTCGAAGTAAAGAGGTAATTTATTGAAGTTTGCACACAAAGAATAGGAGAGACTTTTTCTATAATTTCATTTGATTATATATATATATATATATATATGACACCGTCATTACTGTTAATATATATTTTTTGTATATTTAATGTCTTATGAATTTTATTTAATTTTTTAAATGATTGCGAATTGAATAATATATAAAATTCTCTTTAGTAAGTCTCTTTCTATTTGATCCCCTATTCAAAAATGCTCTAACTTCGCCCTTACCTAAGTGAAAATAGAGAGATAGAAAACTGAGAAAAGCGAACCAAGACTTTCATTCATATTAACATTGAATTTCAAAGCTTGATATATTAACTGATAACTTGCCGAAATACATATTCTAACTTTTGTCGTACTCAAGCTTAAGGTAAAAACTAGCAATCTAATCCATGCATGCATTGGCTGAACTGCATGGCTCTCACATACTCATTCACATGTCCGCAAGGTTGACTGCAACACTCAAAAACATAGCTTCGCAAGTTATCTGCACATGCATGCAGATGATCATAGTTCATGTAAGCTCTAAAATTCCATAGTTATACCGTCTTGAGTATGCAATTGAAGGACAATTTTCAGAAAAATATGATCTATTCAGCAATGGAATACTATTACTAGAGAAGGTCAATGGAAGAAAAGACAAAAGCTTTTACAACAATCAGCGTTCTTTTATCTTTACGGGATATGTAAGTTTTTATGATCATTGCCTCGATTAAGGCTCCGTTGCTCATCAGCAATCAAAATGAGATTGAAATGTCAAAAAAATCCCATAGTTGAGCATATATTTTCTCTTTTCAAGCATGAAAATTGTGGAATGAGAGCAACAGTTTGACATTAGTAGACATGCTATGCCAGGTTCGGATGATAGTGAGATTGTGGATCTCCCCACTCCAAAACAACCTGCTTTATTGGAAGACAAATTACACTTGAAGCAGAGTTCTCTCAAAATTTTGAAGAAAAATGTTCATTGAATAACACAAGTAGTACTGTCTCTGAAGGTCGATAAGAAGCAACTTATCCTTTCTTATCATTTAAATTAAAAATCTTCATTTTAACATAGACATGTTACAGCATGAATCACGTTATATGTTTAAAAAAAAAAAAGAAAAAGAATACGGGAGTCAGGTTGTCTTTTTGCATCTAATTATTAAATATAAAATAATTACAGAATCATATAAAAATAGTTAATTATTCAATTTTGTTTCTTTTATAGTTGTTACAGGTAATTTTACGACTACATAATTATCCTGCAGGGTTGATGTCTTTATAATTTGGATATTGAGGTAATCATGTTCTTGTGACGTCTGTGTGATGTTCTCATGATCAAGTGTAATCTTCATGCTTTGACTAATGGTTTTATATGTGTTGAAGATCTCATATATTAATAAAATCAACTCTTGATTAAGTAAAAAAAACCTATGTGATGGAGAAAGGAATTTTGAAAAATCTAGACAACAGGGAACTGTAAAAATTTCAAAAAAAAATTAAACGGTAGTTAAAACCACCTAAATTTATCTTCTGATCATTTAATTAGAAATATGAAATTACACATCATGCATGGACTAAGGGAGCATGTATTGTCCTACATGATTCAGTACTGTAATTGAATAAAAGAGTTTTAAGTCTTTTTTGTTTTCTTTTTTACTTTATGTGTAGTTTTAATGGAACACTTACTATATTAAATTGTTGTTGACTAAAAAGTTGAGATGGACTTCATATTTGGTTAGCTTGATGAAAAGGGAATTATAGGAAAGACAAGGAGCCGAGAATTAATTATTTCCAAAATCCAAATTAGATGTGGTGCTCCCATGGTGTGAACATTGTGCATGTGAGTTGACCATTTTTAGGTTGAAAACTTGGCATCGTTGGGGAAGCTGCCAGGTGCCATGGTCGACAAGAAAAAAGTAATCGAGTTATTCAAAGCTTGAAGAAAATCTCCAAAACACAACAAAGCTGTACTTTATCAAACAATATGATGAAATCTTGGTGTAAACATCTTTCCAGCTAGCAAAAAAAATCATTAAACCATATCAGAATCAGACCCTTTGCTATAACATTAGTAATTTCCCTTGTCTACCGAAAGAACAAAAAAGAAGAAGAAGAAGAAGAAATCTTCGGTATTAATAGAAAAAGCCGGCGAAAGAAACATTAATTTAAAAAAAAAATCCCATTTTTAGCTAAAGAGATATTTGAATCATGCAAACCAAGAGTTACTGGTATTCTCTAGTAATTTATAGGGTAAATTTTTTTTTAGCCCTAAAATATAAGGTGCTTTTAGAAATAACTGTTTAGATAATTTTAACTGTTTTTAACTAAGAGAAGAGATTTTGAGACAAAAGTACCTTTAATGAGACATCTTCATGGACGTGCACTCTGATTCATGCGCATGTTGGGAAAAATAATTTTGCACAAAATTTGTTCACTCTAATTTTGTGCAAAACATCATATTTTTTTAAGAAGCTTGTGCAAAACAAAATCATGTTGGAGGAGATGGTTTTTCATATATTTTGGACATTGCATTTCAAATAGTACAAGAAGGGTGATATTAAACTGAACGAGGAACCGGTCGTGATGAATCCAAAGCTACGAGAATGATGTGAAACCAAAAATCCCTAATACGGTGGTGAATCGAATGGAGGAAGATATGAATCCAAAGCACGAACTTTTTGTGTTATAGTAGGCCATATGTGACATGGTTGTGTCACGGCAGGGTTTAGAGTTTGTGAAACGGCATGGTAGGAATGAGTGACACGACATGGTGGGAATGTGTGACACGTCATGGTGAAAATATGTGACACGATTGTGACACGGTAGGGTTTAGAGTTTGTGAGACGCCATTGAGTGAATATGTGACACAGAAAGGTGAGAATATGTGACACGACTTGAAGGGGATATGTGGACTACATGGTGAGAATATGTGACACGCTAGTGTGAGAATGTGACACGCCATGGTGAGAATATGTGAAACGGCATGATGAGCATATGTGACATGGCAGGGTTTAGAGTTTGTGACACGACATGGTGAGAATTTGTAACATGGCATTTTGAGAATGTGTGAGACTACATTGTGAGAATATGTGACACGGTAGGGTTTAGAGTTTGTGACACGCCATGGTGGGAATGTGTGACATGCCATGGTGAGAATCTGTGACACGGCATGTTGAAATCGTGTGAGACGACATGATGAGAATCTGTAACACGGCACGGTGAGAAACTATAACACAGCATGGTGGGAATCTGTGACATGGCATAGTAAGCATATATGTGACACACCATGGCTTGAATATGTGACACGCTATGGTTTGAAATAAAAAAATAAAAATGTAGACAATAATAAGGAAACTGTTTGAACTTCCACTGCATGCATATTAAAAAGCCATTGCATTTTATTATATTTTCAAAATTCGCAAATGTCTATGTAAGTGGGTGTTTAAGGTCTCCATTAACACTCACTGTAAGTGGTCACAACTGCATTACATCAACAAGACTCTCCAAGAGAAAAGGGAGTACGATACAGTCAAGCATACGTGCTTCGAAATACTGCTAGACGTATATCCACAAGGCTACTTTTGTGCTAGTCTCCTGCAGAACATCATGATTTGTTGAATCACTAAGACAGAGTCAATAGACCATGAATTATGGTTTGCCATTGGCAAGAGCAAGGTGCATATATCAAAGTAAGAGTTCTACCTTATCACCGGACTCAAGTTTGGCCTAATGCCCGATGTATTCACACAACTATATGAGGTTGTTCCTGACGAAATTCATGCAAAATACTAGAATAGGCAACAGAGTGTTAAGCTGTAGGTGTTGCTTGTTATGTTCTGAGGAGGCAACTTTCAGGGACTAGGAGACGCGACCAAGATGGCACTCATCTTGATCACGAATAACATTTTATTTAGTCAAGACTACTGTAGATGGGTGACGCCTTGGCTCTTGTCATTGGTGGAAGACATCAACACTTGGAATGTCTTCCCCTAGGGTCACTATGCTTGGAGGCTAACCGAGGACTACCTATTGAAAGGGTTCAAAGTGCTTGCCTTAAACTTGCAGAAGGATAATCGTTTACGTTACAACATTTACAGATTCACGTGGGTGATACAAGTATTGTCACGTAACATTTTTCAGTTTCCTTTTGACATAATAATTTATGGTTGCACTAGTTTATCATTTACGGTATGATAATGGTTACATTTGACTTGCAGTTCTGGGTAATGGAGGTGATTCTTGTCTTCCCAAAAATAGTTGACCCCTTTGCTTTCAAGGACAACGTTTACCCACGTATGTGTAGTTGGCAATGCAATCAGAAGCCGAAAAGCTTCTACAAGGCGATTGAGAAGTTAGAGTCATATCAATAGGTGAGTGAATGGTTACTAATTTGTGTTATGAATTTGTATAATAAATATAATAAATTTATCAAAATACCTATTTTTTTGTTATAGGCATATGAAACCTTGGAGCCCACCTCGGATCCACATCGGAGTATTTGGTGGACATCGATGTCCCCCTATCTAAAGAACACTGGTACATGCCAACAAGGCATATGGAGGATTGAGCAGACTGGGTTTAGGTGCAAGGGAAAATAAGAGAAAGCTGAAGGAGAAAATAATCGCTCGTCCTGTTAAGCGGAGGTGCACAGTCGCTTTTGGAGACGATGAGTTGTCAGGCCTTAAGTTGATAGAGGAAGGGGACAACCATGGCAATGTTAGTGAACAGCCGGTAAGGATGGTTCTTATGGATTATGTTCAACAATTTCATATGTGATTATCGAATAACATAGTAATATTTGTGTTTGCAATGAACCCATGTGACAATTGCTCCTCAACCACCTGCAAGACCTGCTCAAATGCACAGTTGTAACGAGCCATTGATAAGGATGGTTCTTATTGATTATGTTCAACAATTCCATATGTGATTATCGAATAACACAATAATATCTGTGTTTGCAGTTGACCCATGCGACGACAGCTCCTCAACCATTGATAAGCCCTTCTTAGTCACATAGTGTTAACGAGCCGTTAGTAAAAACGGTTCTAACAATTTGTGTTCAACAATTCCATATATGATTATCGAATAACATAGTAATTTTTGTTATTGCAGTTGACCCATGCCGACAACAGCTCTTCAACCACCAACAGGTCCTGTTCAGTCCCATAGTATTAACTAGCCGCTAGTAAGAATGATTCTAACAATTTGTGTTCAACATTTTCATATGTTTATCGAATAACACAGTAATTTCTATCATTACAGTTGACGAAGGCAACGACAGTTCCTCAGTCATCGACAGGTCTTGTTCAGCCGCACAATGCTAACAAGCCGCCCATAAACATATTAAAGTTCTAATGGTTTATGTTCAACAATTCCATATATGATTATTGAATAACACAGTAATATTTGTTATTACAGTTGACCCATTTGATGAGAGTCAATGATGGTGTAGTCACCAAATGTTAGTTACGACAGATCATGCGTAAGCATAAAAAATACATGTTGAAGCTGAAAGCTATAATTCAGTCATTGACTCTCACAATGTAGACATTTGAGGACTGTATTGTTGGTCAAATTCTAGACGACTTGAAATTACAAGTACATTATTCTAGCTTCGTTCATATATTGGTGGTTTACGTTTAGCGGGTGTAATTCTATTTTCTATTTTCGATTTATGGTTTATACTATTTTATGAGCTAACAGATTTTCCCATTTGTCTCATTCTGTAGGGCAGTGCTTCATCTCACGATGATGGTGAACACCACAATGATGCTGATGATGGGTAACATGATGAATCTGGTGTTCGCATTGACCATGACATTGTTAGTGCTGCTGGAGACAATGTAACTCACGTCGATGACGTTCTCGATGATGTTGTGGTAGGGGATGAGACCGTTGAATCGGTTGATGCAGGATGAGATCATGTACTTAAGGTCCATGTGGTTGTCGATGCATCTGCAGAATAGGAGGAGGACTTTCACTTAGTTGAGGCTAAAAGAGACCATGTTCCTAAGGCTGATGTGGTAGTCGAGGTAGCTATTGGAGGGGATGGGAACCTTGCATCAGTTGAGGCTGAAGGAGACCATGTTCCTCAAGCTGATGCAGTAGTCGAGGCTACTACAGGCACCTTGCATCAGTTTAGGCTAAAGAAGACCATGTTCCTCAAAGTATTCCTGAAGGTAACGCGTCACGAGTATCGTCACTAGAGTTATCTGATGTCCATCATCGTGAAGCACTCATTTCAGATCCAACTCAACGGGCACAGGTCAAATGGCTAATAAATACATGGCAAGCCCGTACATCAACCCGTTGGTGAGCCTTCAGGATCTAAAAAACTCAATGGTGGAAGCGTACGAAGTTTTCAAGAAAGATGAGTGTGTGAGGTAAGCTCATAAATAACATTGCAAATACTGTTTTTGATTGAAATGTTAATCCACCAAGCCTTTTGAAATTCGTTATGTTACATGTGCAGATGTAATGTCGGGATCTTAGGGGATCAAGGGCTTGACTTTTTCACATCATTAGAGGATTCTAAAGAGGAAATGACAAGTGAACAACTTGACACATGCCTCAACGTACTATGTAAGTGAATGATAGGTCGAAGTCCAAGTTGTACAAAACTCGTGCATGCATGGTTAATACGATATTTTTCGTAAGTTTATTTGCACATTTTTCAATTATGAAAATACTAAAGTTTTGGATTGCATGACATGTAAACTGATGTATACATATTTCACAAGACACCATCCGTATGCTCTACATCACATATCCAACTGAAGTTGAACTGTTGATTATTAAAATTCTAGATGAGTTGCGGGGGTACATGGAACGTGATAGGCTGGCATACGGAAAAAAAATGGAAAGATGTCGATTTCATCCTCACACGTTGCAATGTGGGTGAGCACTGGGTGGTTGCAAAGATCGACTTAATCAAGTGGAGGATCAAGGTGGTGAACTACACAAGAACTTTGGCTAGTAAAGATAACGGAGTGCATGCGACTCAGATGACATCATTTACGATGATGATGCACATCATCTGCCACTAACCTGGTTATTTCAACAAAATGAGCCACAAGACATGAGATGCAACATCGAAGCCATTGAAAATTCATTAGCCAAAATCATTAATGCATCATCAGACTGATAGCATCAACTGCGGTATGCTTACCATAGGGTACATTGACAATATTTTACAATCAGAACCAATCAAAGTTAAGTAGAACATGATTATAAATATGTGTTGCCAATACGCTCTAGAAAGTTTTAGCAACAGTTGTGAAAGCGAACCCTAAACCCTGTGTTATGAACATATCGGGAGTTGTATGTAGATTTTTTATAGATACAATTAATTTTAGTATTCGTATATTTTATATATTAATTTTTCAATTCAGACACAATGCCTATAATGATTAGAAGCTGATGTACATTAAATTAGTTGGTTGTTTTACCTTCAACTTGTTGGTTTTTTACTGATGGCGTGTCACAACAAGCCTTAAACAACATCTAACAAGCGTGGTGTGTCACCATAATACTGCAACGACTCAACGTGCCACCACAAGATGTCAACAACATCTAACAATTGGAGTGTGGTGTGTCACCTCATAATACTACAATGACTTAGTGTGTCACTACAAGATGTCAACGACATTTAACAATTGGAGCGTGACGTGTCAACCCATAATACTACAACGACTCAGTGTGTCACCACAAGATGTCAACGACATCTAACAATTGGAGTGTGGCGTGTCACCGCATAATACTACAAGGACTCAACCTATCACCACAAGATGTCAACAACATCTAACAATTAAAGCATGGCATGTCACCCTATAATACTGCAACCACTCAACATGTCACCACAAGATGTCAACAACATCTAACAATTGGAACGTGGCATCTAACAATATAATATGACTTAATAGAATGTTATTATTGCCTAAATCTGAGTCTTGTGAGATCTTTTTTTTGTACGATATCTTTCCATGGCTTATTTATCTAAAATTAATTATAAAACTTGTTAAAAATTCTTCTTATCAACATAAATTAAATTAAAATATTTGAATTAAATAATATATGATCTTACATAGTAAGTTATTAGGTTCATTAACAAATAATATGACAATTTTCTATTCACTGATCAAAGCCAAATACAAAATTGAAATAATCAAATAATATATCTACAAAATAAGTAAAAAAATAAAGACTCATAATATATCTACACCACTCTTTCCAACGTGGGTCCACCCATGGATACAACGACAACATTTGCTCAGTCCATTATGAACTAACAAATTCAAAATATGAATGAATGTAAAAATCTGCAAGAGGAAATTGTGAGAAAAGTATTGGACATGGCTCACACATTTAATTAGGTCGACAAATTGTCTTCATCTACAAGACACCCTACATTCTCAAGCATTGTCCTTTGTATTAGACAAGTGTTGCATGTGTGACCAGTTTGTTTGCAAGTTGAACATGCTTTCGGTTGTCGCACTCGTGAAGGCGCCGATTGACTTAGAGATGGTGCCAGATTTGTAGATGGAACTACAAACGAGGATGGGCAATTCTGTCTATTATACCTATACCTCTTGCATTGTGAACATTTTTATGGTTGACTGCCTTCATTAGCCAATGGAATCCTTTTCCTCTTAGGTCTTCCCCGCTTAGCCTTGCTAAAGTGGTGGCAAAACAATGATTTGGTTCACATGAGAGGGGATGTCCCAGTCACTATGATGCCCTATTAGGCGAATGGACCCCGCATAACCATCCACCAAAAAAGTTGTTTTGTAGTAGTTAGCACAAAATTCAATGACTTCACGTTTGTATTTACTAAAAAATACAATGAACTTAAGGTTCAAGCACAATGCAAATGCTATGTTAATTAGGGTTCAAATAAGAAATAAAGATATCTTTACCTTATTGCTGCAATGGAATGGCTGTATGGCAGTAGATCTATTTGAAACTCACAACATGAACATGTCTTCCTAGACAAGTTTACAAGTCCGTCCATTTTCCCATCTTTAACTTCAAACTCTACTCAATATATAGGTTTAACTACAAAGCAATGTGCATCATTGAACCATTTTCTCAACTGCTTGGCAACCTAAGGGTTGAGAGGCATGGTCACCTTGATAGCCTCCTCATACCGATCATGGAACTAATGCTAGAACATGTCTCTGATGAACTCGATCAGAGCAGTGATTAGCATTTGTCTTGCATGCTTCAAGCATGACTTAACATATTCCACAATGTTGGATGTCATGAGTTGGTATCGCTTTACCGGTGAATGTGCACATGCCCATCTCTCAAGACTTATTCTCATAAGATCAAAGTGGGCTCCCACATGAATCTGCTTGAGCTAATTCATATGTCTATTGAAATCAAAAGCCTTATAGTAGTCTCAAACAAGGGTGAAAATCATAGAAACGTCATCGTGCTTGAACTTGTTTTTAAAGTTTTTCTTCAAGTGGTAACCGTATAAACCGTAGGGTACTTCTAGGTATGCATTTTGGATTGCTTTCTAAATGTCGAGATGTTGATAAAAAATGAACATAGTGTTTTTAGGACAACCAACTGCATCACGTAGCTTACTAAGAAATCACCTTCAATAGTCTTTGTCCTCAACATGGCATATGCCAAATGCAACTAGATATACGCACTCGTTCACATCTTTGCATATAACGACAAACAGAACACTCTTGAACCTGCCTTTCAGATGTGTCACATCAATTGCAACTATAGGACACATTACATCCCTAAACCTTAAGATACAAGCCCTGTATGACCAGAAACAATATTTGAATCTTTATGCCTCATCAGTAGCCATTATTTGTATTAGGATTTTCTCATTCCAACATATAAAAATATGAAGGTAGTAGTTAAAATGACTCCTCCAGTGGATTAAAAACAAGCCTCTCCTCATACTATTTCACTTGCCAAGCCTTACCATACAAACAATTCAATCCCTATTGAACCCTTATCTGACTAATTATGTCCTTAAGTCTTAATGCTACTCCATTAACCTGAAGCTTGTGTGATATAAGTTCACCAATTATCATCGCATTCACGGTTTGAAATCACCTTAGTAAACCATCGATAGTACAGGTGTGTACTTTGTGGAATGTACGAACTTGCCAATATTCTCCTTAAGGTAACTTCATTGCACGCACACTGAACTTGCATGCCTTGTCCTTGCAACCAACCTCAAAATGCCTTTACATGACCTTTTTACTCTTACCTCAAACTGCTTTTTTAGAGCCAACATGTTCAAAGCTCGTTTCAACTTGGCCTTCGAGGAAAACATTCTTCCTTTGTATAAGTGATCATCGGTACATGTCGACTCCTCAATGGTAATTGTTTGCAATGAGAGCCTTTCTACTCCTAGAATTAGCCATGTATGAGATATCCCTACATTTCCCCTTTCTTGATAACTATCATAGAGCAATATCTCAAGGGAACGAATCTTCTTCTCACCAACGATGGGGTTATTGTATATGGGGTCATCACAATGAACATTTACTACATCAACACCTCCAACAAGTTCCGTTTCGCCTTCAACATTATTGCAAATTGGAATGTCACTGTCATAAAGCTAGTCATCGTTTAAACTATCATCATGCCATTCATCAAGCTTGTCATCTGCATTGTCATCAAATATATCTTCACCGGCATAGAACAGATCCTCATTTCCCTCATCAAATGTAGTATTATCTTTTAACATCGCAGTGTCATCCTCCAACATTGCAACGTTGTCATCCAACGTCGCAATGTTATCCTCAAATGTCGTAGTCTCATTTGAAAATGACATTACACCCTCTATAGTTTCACCCGGTCATTACATTTGCTAGACAGAAGCAAGTAATTGGTTCGATGCACATGTTGATCGAAATTGTGCACCCAACTGTTCTGTGAATGTTGTGTGTCTACCGGGCTGCACAAATTCTTGTGCATACTTCAATTGCCATCGTTGTGGGTCAAGGGCTGAATGTTGTGGTATATGTGAAGCACTGTAAGTCTCATTTTGATTAAGCTGATTACCATGTTGTACAAACTTTGTCATGTTACATAACATTTGTATAGCATTCTCTAATGGTGACGTACATTGTCGGAACATTCCTCTATTCTAACAGAATTAATACAACATCCTCATTGTCCTTGATAATTGAGTGTGATAGCTCTCCAAGTGTACTAATCAATGCATGTAACTCAATCTCATGAATTTCTGAGTTTACCTCAATAATATCTTCAACTAGCTTCATCAAGCCCATAACGACAAATCACTCCTAACTCCCCACATACGTGACTCACCACCCTTGTAAATGCCATCCACCCACTGACCATTGTGTCTTATCACAAGCCGTAAAATTGAAACGCCACTAAAATTTTGAAAACAAAAATTTGTCAGTCATTTTACACATTACATACCGTGTTCTGAAATTTGTCAGTCATATTGTTACACGCCATGTTCAAAAAATGTCACACGCCATGTTCACAACATGTTACATGTCATGTGCTAACACATGTTATTTCAAAATATTTTTTACATGCCATGTGAATTAGAGATGCATGGTGTAACAACTTTGGGCAATGTTTCTAATCCATGTTCTAATTTACACAAAAAGTTTCAAAAATTAATGTGTTGAATTAATAAACCCAATAACATACCTTGATGTCATCTCCACTCTAGGGTATGTTTATTGACGACGATATGACCAGATGCCGAAAGATAAACCATAGCACAATGATGATGGTGCTCAACGGAGAGTTGACAGAGCTAATACAGTTCAGAGAACGAAAAGAGTTGAGAGACACGATAATGATGGTGCTCAACAGAGAGTTGACAAAGCTGATACAATTTTAAGAGCTGATATAGTTTAAAGAGGTGAGAGAGCTAATGATAATGATGCTCAACAGAGAGTTGACAGAATTGATACAGTTCAAAGAGTTGAGAGAGTTGAGCGAGTTAAAATAGCTAAGCATTTATTTTCTCTGTGGCAGGAGGGAGATATCAGGAGATTAATTTGTCAGGATGTTTTTCAAGGTATTGAGGTCTACTCATGCTTGTTTTCGGATAAAAATAGATAATTTTATATAAGTGGTTATTTCTAAAATCACTTTATGAGGAGAGTTATTTCTCATAGTTCTCTCTAATTTATATTGGAATATTGGATGGCCCAAGGTATATTTGTCTTATAGAGAAAAGTTAAGCACTATAATTGTTGAAAAACGGTGAGAAGAATGAGACGACTTGGATAGTCAAGGTCTAGAACTTCCTGTCCACCACAACTAAATCATGTTAAAAATTTTTTTGAGGAGAGCAATAGAGAAATATCAATTCATAGCTTCACCTCCAAGCCCTGCATACTCAAAGAACAACAAGAAAGTCAGTAATGGGGAAAACAACTGTCGGCATAGTTTTATTAGCTCTAATTCTACCATCTTGTTTTTGCTTACAATTTGGTACTGCTTTAGACACTATCACACCATCCAAATCCATCAAAGATCCTGAAGTTATAATCTCCAAGAACGGAGTTTTCCTCTTGGGATTCTTCAACTTTGCTAATTCTACCCATCGCTATGTAGGGATATGGTACAATCACATACCTGTACAAACTGTGGTATGGGTAGCAAACAGAAACAAGCCTCTCAAGGACTCCTCTGGGGTTGTGAAGATATCGGAGGATGGCAACCTTGTTGTTTTGAATGGACAGGAAGAGATTCTTTGGTCATCAAATGTTACAAATCTGATTTCTAATACAAGTGCCTGCTTTTAGACTCTGGAAACCTTGTCCTGAAGAATGATGATGATGACAATGGAGCGAGCATATGGGAGAGTTTTCAACATCCTTCTAACGCCTACACGCCAACCATGAAGATTAGCACTGATCTAAGAACGGGTCAGAGAGTGCAGCTGTCATCCTGGAAAAGCCCTTCTGATCCATCCGACGGTAACTTCTCTCTTAGCCTTGAGCCTCTCAACATTCCTGAAGTCATCATTTTGAACAATAACCAGCCGTATTTTCGGACTGGTCCGTGGAATGGTCAAATCTTCATCGGAATGTTACATATGAATTCTGTATATCTTAATGGATTTAGCCTTGTTGCAGATGACCAAAAAGAAACCTTTTATCTTTCCTATGCTCTTGCTAATAAGTCTATGTTGGCCTACTTTGAATTTAATCCTCAAGGAAAAATTGTCGAACTACATTGGGATGAGGGGAAGGGGGACTGGGCCAACAATTGGCCTATTCTAGAAAATGATTGTGATGTTTATGGAAAGTGTGGAGCATTTGGAAGCTGTGATTCAATGAAACCATCAATTTGCAGTTGTTTGAGGGGATTTGAGCCTAAGAATAGAGAGGAATGGAATAGAGAAAATTGGGCTAGTGGATGTGTTAGGACTACCCCATTAGGGTGCCAAAAAGTAAACAATGGCAGTGACGTAGGCAAAGACGATGGGTTTTTGAAGCTAGAGATGATGAAAGTGCCAGCCTTTGCGGAGTGGTCATCTCCACTTGAAGAAACTTGCGAAGAACAATGCTTGAGAAACTGTTCATGTGTGGCTTATGCATATGATGTTGGCATTGGTTGTATGTTATGGAGCGGAAATTTAATTGACATACAGAAATTCCCCAGTCGGGGAGTGGATCTTTACATTCGTGTGGCATCTTCAGAACTTGGTAAATTGTTTGAAGTTCGACCAGATATTGTTAAATTTCTTCAATTCTATGTTTTTGCAGCTGCACTTTATTAACTAGGTTTCTCAATTTGCAGATAGAAAGGAGAAAAGTAAAGTTGTTGTTATTATCACCGTGATCGTGGGTATAATCATCATTACAATCGCTACATTTTTCTTACGGAGTTGGATGGCTAAACATAGAGGTACTGTATCCATCTTTGCCACTAGTGTGACAATTATTTTAGGTAACTGTGCTTCATCTCACGATTTTCTATCCCAGGAAGGAAACAGAAAACCAAAGAGATGTTGCCATTCGACATAGGAAAAGCCGTGGCAAAATTTTCTAGTGACAATGTGGTTGGAGAAAATTTATTTGAGGTTAAACTCCAGCAGTTACCGCTATTCAATTTTGAGGAACTAGCAAGTGCAACAAACAACTTTCATCTTACAGAAAAGTTAGGACACGGTGGTTTCGGTCCAGTATACAGGGTAATCGTCTGACAGATGACATTTCTACTAAGTTGCTAACGTTTGATCTAAAACAAAAAGGTTGCTAACTAGCTGATTTTTCTATGCAGGGAACATTGCAAGATGGAAAGGAAATAGCTGTGAAGAGATTGTCAAGAGCCTCTGGCCAGGGGTTAGAAGAATTTATGAATGAGGTGGTGGTGATTTCTAAACTCCAACATCGAAATCTTGTTAGATTACTTGGCTGTTGTGTTGAAAGAGAAGAGAAGATGTTAGTCTACGAGTATATGCCCAACAAAAGCTTGGATGCTTTTCTCTTCGGTTAGAACATGCTAATTTCTTGCACTGCTTTGTTAATTCCTTTTTGAAGATTTATTGCACTGCTTTGTTTGGTCAACTTCGAGTTAGTAAGTTGGCTACAGCAATCAATGGTTAATTTCTGGTCTTTTTATTTAATTTTTTCTAGATCAAGTCCAACGACAATTCTTGAATTGGGAAAAATGTTTTAATATTATTGAAGGAATTAGTCGAGGATTACTTTATCTTCATCGAGACTCAAGATTAAGGATTATACATAGAGATATAAAAGCAAGTAACATTTTACTGGATCAAGATTTAAATCCAAAAATTTCAGATTTTGGGATGGCAAGGATTTTTGGAGGGAACGAAAATCATGCCAACACAAAAAGGGTCATGGGAACTTAGTAAGTTGAAGATTTTCTCATCAACTAATTGTTCTTTTTCATAATATATTACTAGTATACGTGTGTGTAAAATATGGTGTATGATGTTATTTTGATGTTAAAGTACAGTGGTTACATGTCTCCCGAGTATGCAATGCAAGGACAATTTTCAGAAAAGTCCGATGTATTCAGCTTTGGAGTTCTATTATTAGAGATTGTTAGTGGAAGAAAAAACACAAGCTTTTACAACAATCAGCATTCTTTTAGCCTTTTGGGATATGTAAGTCTACATAATGATTGCCTCATATTATGGCCCAATTAGTGCCAATTTTGAAATGTCTAATACAGTTATCTCAATCTTTTGTGTTTTCAGGCATGGAAATTGTGGAAGGAAGACAACATTTTAGGTTTAGTAGACATAGAGGCTTCTGATCCGAGCTATGATGAGAAAGAAATTTTGAGATGCATACATGTGGGATTGTTATGCGTTCAAGAATTTGCTAAAGAGAGGCCTACAATGTCAAGAGTAGTTTCAATGCTTAACAGTGAGATTGTGGATCTTCCTCCTCCAAAACAGCCTGCTTTCACTGAAAGACTAATTAACCAAGATGTTGAGTCCCTCCCAAATAATGAAGATAAATTTTCGGTGAATGATGTAAGTATTACAGACTTTGATGGCCGATAGCAAGCAAATTGCTTTTATTATCATTTCAATGTAAATTAAACTTTTTTTAATTTAAAGATGTAAAATAGTATGTAATTACAAATTAAGTTACCTTTGAAAATTTAAAAATAATTTGTTTATAAATATATAGAAATTGTTAGTGTATCAAATATAATATTAAAGTAAAAAGATAAATTAAGTAACTTTAAAAAAAATGAGGGATTTCAAATAAACAATTGGATTCTAGAGGTGTAGGCATACCGAGTCAAGCATATAAATGGCAAGCTGGTTTTTTTTTTTTTTTTTTATTTTTTGTGAGGTCGATTCAAAAAATAATCCAACAACTTAAGCTCAATTTGATTAGACTCGATTATGATCAATTAAAATAAAATACTCAGATTTAACTTGAGCTTGATCTAAAGCTTGAAATAATTAAAATTTATATAATTAGGAAAACATGTGAATATATTTTATTTTATATGTGTGTGTGTATATATATATAGATATATTTTTTTTCATGAGGAGTAGTTTTACTCTTTTATGTGTGTGTGTATATGTGTGTGTGTGTATATATATATATATATATATATATATATATATATAATATTAAAAAAATTAAAAACTCGATTAGGCTAGAGGGTCACTTGAGCTGAATATTGAAAAGCTGGAACTTAGTTGAACATATTCATCAAGATCTACCTCTCAAATAACTTAGCTCGTTTATATCTTACTAGTTTAGTTTATGTTACACATCTGTTGTTGCATGTGGATCATTAAATATAATATTTGAGTTTCATAATAATAATATTAAAAAATAATATATTCGTAAATCATGATTTGATCGATTCTTAATCAGTTAACATTTAAATTATAAAGATATGAAATATATATATATATATATATATATGTAAGTTAAAAAATATATTTTCATGAAATTATAAAAATTAAATAAATTTTATGTTAAAATAAAAAAAAATATATTATAACTAATTACTCCTTTTATCTCATTTTCTTATTTAAAAAAATTTTGATTTTTTTGTCTTTATTTTTAAATTTATTTTTTTTTTGTGTGTTTATTGGCAATTAGCATCATCGAACTAACCCAAAAAAAGCAACAGTAAAAGATTACTTTTAGAAGAAATGATAAAAAAGGCTTGGTTTTTCTCTAAACTACTAGAATGCTTGTGGTCTTTATCAAATTGGTAGTCTTGGTTTTTTTTTTTTAAAGTAAATTGGTAGACTATTTATTTCTAAATCCATGACTATTACACACTATTATGCTTGTGTTTTTTCTTTGATCTTGGTACTTTACTTAGAAAACAAAAGAAAGTTATAACATAATATAGTCATTTAAGAAATCAGAAATGAAAAGAAAAAGTTGTTGGCCATCAACAAGTACTAAGATCTCCTCTCTCTCTCTCTCTTATATTATCATTAATTCTTTATGCACTCTGTTTTCTTTCTTACTTTTCACATTTGGCTACTATACATGGAATCATACTCAAACAACTCCCTTTATCCTTTGCCTAATTAGCAAAGCTTATATTGATGAGAATATGAATTTCTTTTAAGCAATGTACAATGCCTTGGCTTTGGAAGGATCAAAAACTTCAAACCCATGGAAACCCCCTTCAACAACTTGATCCTAAAGTTGTTGTGCATCATTCCATTGTAAACGAAAGGTGTTTGACCTATCAAGCAAGCTCAACGTAACCTTAACTGTAACTTGATTTCTTAAATCAAGATTGAGGTCACTAAGCTCATTAAAGTTGGCTTTATTCAAGAAGTCAAATACCCTATTTATGTTGAAATGAGTCATCAATAGGAAACAAAATAGAGAGATTATCGGAGTAGTTTGTCTTAAAATCCTTTTTTTCAACGGTCAACCATAATACTAGCCTTAGAAAATGAACAACCCAAAATAGTTTTCCTAAACTTTCTCTTTGTACTCTTATATTATTACATTCAACACTGTAATAAAAAAGATATGAAAATAGAGAAACTTTTAACATGCTATCAGAGCAAGATCCTAAAACCTCTGCTACAACCAAACGTTGTAAAAAAAATTCCAGAACTAATTGAAACCATGGTGGAACCAACTGATATGGTGAAACACAACGACAACCATACAGACCTTATTTTAGAAGATCTGATAGCAAGGATGATGGAGGTTTTAACTAGAAATCAGTATCAACCACACGCACCAGGCAATGATTCCTTTACTGCATAGATCAGCGTTAAGTTAGATGGCACCAACTAGGCTTTATGGTCCCAAGTTGTTGAAATGTATATCTCAGGCAAAAATAAATTGTGATATATTAACGGAAACTTTCCACTACCTCAACAAATGGACCCAATGTTTCAAAAATGGGGAACTCATAATGCAATTGTTAAAGGGTGGTTGATCAACTCTATCGATCCAGCCTTGATTAGCAATTTCATTCACTTTCCAACTGCAAAAATGGTATAGGATTCTATTGCTACAACTTATTTTGATGGGACTGACACATCCCAAGTGTATGATCTATGAGACAAGTGGTTAGAATGAGACAAGTTGGAGAATCCATAGAATATATTACAATGATCTTCAAGGCTTGTGGAGAGAAATTGACTTTTGTTGTCCTAATCCAATGGAATGTGTTGTTGATATACAGAAATATAATTCCATCTTACAAGAAGATAAAGTCTATACCTTCCTTGATGGATTAGATGGCTAGCTAGACAAGATTCAAAGTGATGTGCTGCAGTTGAAACCGTTTCCAATAGTAGAACAAGCTTATGCTCACGTTTTACGGGAAGATATCAAGCAGGCAATAATAATAACAGGCACAAAAACTACATCTAGTGCTATTATGGCTTTTAAAGAAGTCAAGATGGGATAGCAACACCCACCTTCAAAAACAGGTTCTCTCTCTATAAGTAATGGAAAGTTAAATACAACCTCAAAGTCTAAACTATAATCAGAAGGACAGCGTGTACTCATCGTGGAAACATGAAACATACCTATGAAACTTGCTTTAAGTTACATGGGTATCCAGACTGGTAGAATGAACTTAAGGCACGAAAACATCATGAAGCTGCTACCTCTGATAGAGGCTTGGGTAAAGCTACAACCTTTGAAACTCAATTATCTTTCACTCCACAAGTAGAATCTTCAAGTGATTCAACGACTCTCAATAATCAAGGTAACTATGGTCAAGCATTACTTAGCTCTAACAAATATGATGACAATGATTGGATAATCGACTCTAAGGCAACCAACCACATGACATTCAACTCCAATGAATATTCAGAGATCACTCAACCAAGGCAAACAAACATTGCTAATGCTAATGGTGTCACATATCCAGAAACAATTGGAACTGTTGCTTTATCACCATCTCTTTCTTATCTTATACTTTACCAATTCCATCTTTCCCAAATAAATTGTATTCCATCTTTCCCAAATAAATTGTATCAATCCCACAAAGAATCAATCTAAAAAATTACCAAGTATTAAAATTAGAATAGTTTAGTTTTATTCAAATAATTAAAATCTGAGTTCTAATTAAACTAAAACTCACTCAACTAAAACAAATCTAATTAAAAATTAAAGCAACAAGATAATTAGGTAAAAGCGAATCAAACAAACCTAGGATTACAATATCTCTCACACTACATCTAAATCTTAGCTCTCTTCCTTAACTTATTTCAATGGGTTGAGTTGCTAACTTAGAGTCCTCAATTATTTACAAGGGTTTTCAAACTTGTTATAAAAATATCTATTTTAATCAAAACACTATATCCCTATGTGAATTAAAATTAAAATAGACTCATTAACTTCAGGCTCTAATCTGGCTACATATGGCTTATAGGTATATCCTTATCCTATATGCAAATCAATTAATATGATCATATGTTATCCCAATTTTAGTTTACACTAAATTCCCTTTCCTAATTTTGTTTAGACTTCCAAATCAATTTAATTGGTGATCATGCAATTAAAACCATTAAGAACAAATTGGAATAAACAATTCAATTCCCATTAAAGATAAGCAAGAAAGAGATTAAAAACTTAGATTACATGTGAGTTCAACTGCAATCCTAGAAAAAAAAAATTAGCTACTCATAATTGCAAAGACAAATAAAATTATATAAATTTCAACCATTGAAAGTAACAATAAGCTAAAAGCTAAGGAAGAAAACAAAACGATTCATTGCAGCTTGTTTTCTAAGTTTCAGCCTCCATTTTCAGCCTCTTGAATCTTCAAAAGTTGTCTAACTTACTTTCCCTTTAAATATCCTTTTATACTAACAATCTTAACCTACAAGTCTCTAAATTAACCTATTAATTCTAACTATTGGGCTTAACAGTATAATGAGGCCCAAACATCAATTGTCAGCCTTAAGATTGCTATTCTAGGAATAGTAAGTCCAGCTATTTTCCAATGCAATTTTCTCTATTTTTGAAGTAGAACTGGGCAAAGTGATCTTCATGAAAGTTTTAGCTCTATCTTTCAGCTTTTCAATGGTAAAAGAATCGTAGAATTTGGAGTTTTCTAACATGAGTTATGGTCAAAATTTGAAGCATATGCAAGTAGACTTCCAAATCTTTCAACACCTTACTTTTCGAAATTAAACCCAATTCCTTCAATTCTTACAAAAATATAAAAACTAATAAATAAACATCAAATTAAAATAACTTACTTAAAAATAAACTAATTATAAAAATAACCAAAAATAACTAAATTATAATTGAAAATTAAGAACTTTAGTTAATATTTAATAACAAAATTGGAAAAAATAATTCTATAAAATAGAATTATCACACCTCCAAACTTAAGATTTTGTTAGTCTTCAAGCAAAAGAAAATAAAATAAAAAGAATAAAACATGAAAAAAAAATTTATGAGAGATAGAAGTACCAAATCATGATTTCTCAATTTTTCCCTCAAAAATTATCTCTAATTCCAACTTAAGGTAATATATAGTTAATCCTTAAAGTCATGGATCAATTCAAGTGAAAACTTATTTTTCGAATGGACTTCCTGTATGTGTGAATAATCTCTTACAAAGAATATCATGCAATTCGGATTAGTTTATGCCAAGGTTTAAACATAGATTAGTACTAGAATCCCATAAGTTTGTTTTTCATCTCTTTCTTCACTAATGTAGAATAACACTTATTCAATGATCAATTGGTCTTTACTAAGCTTTTAATGTAAGGCTAGGGTCAAGGTATGATAAAAGATATTTTTAGGCTCAAATTCACCTTAAACACTTAATCAATCTAGGACCTATAAAGAGTTCTAGAAAATTTTATAACATCCTCAAACTTGAAGTAGAATTTCCTTTGCACAACACACTTTATTTCTTTTTTTTTTTCTTTTCTTCTCTTTTCTTTTTTATTTTTTTTGCACACCTCGAAACCTATTTTTGACAGCTATGAGCAAGGGGTAAATTTCTTGCACCCATCATTTTTTTTCACCTTCCTCGCTTAATTTATCTTTAAGCTCAATATGTTTCCTAGAAAGATCAATATATTTAAGGGTGAAAGGTTCAAACTGTTGGAATTAAATAAAAAGGCTAAGGCTAATATAATTGTGTATATCCAAAGAAAAGGTAAATTAAGCTCAAAATGGGTGACTAAGAATAAATACATAACAAGGTAGCTCGATAAGGCTCAAACGATCCAAAAATGGCCTAAATCATTTCCTATCCTAAGTGTTATCTAGGATTTTGCCGAGAGAGAGAATCAAGCAAATTCTAAAATTCTTGACTTCGCTACACTTTTTATCAACATAAACTTTCTCTAAATCACATAAAATCAACATAAACTTTCTCTACATCACATAAAAATTCTAAGTAAACAAATATGGTGCTCAAATTATTAGAAGTTACATTGTAAAATAAAGCTAACACAAGAATATCACATAAAATTAAATCATAACTATATGTTTCCCAAAAGCTAAGAATCACAAAATATTCAAAATATATCATCCTAAGATTGGGACAATCATGGATAAGATGCAAACTATCTCAATTTTTTTAAAATACAAATAAAACACGCAAAACATGCAAAACATAACTTAACACATAACTAAATAAACCTAACATAACGAAAAGAATAAACCGACTAAATTCTAAAATACTCTCCCAAACTTTGAATAAAACATTGTCCTCAATGTGATCAGAGAAAATTAGATAAAAAAGTGAAGAATACTCCCCTAACTCCGAAACTGTTATCTATTGGTCCCCCTCATCGTCCCCACCATAATCATCATCAGAGTCTGAATTCGTAGGCAATCAAAAAAAAGTAGTCATATCCATCCCAATGTGTTCTACATAGGCTCTCATCATTTGTTCAATTACCCAATTTTGTTTTCCGTGACGGTCTCACGATGATCAATGCGCTCCATCCATTAAGCAACACTACGTGTGGGAGTCAACTGTGAAGGTGAAGGGGCCACTTGAGAAGAACTACCAACCACTGGTGCAGACTCTTCCAATTACTTAAGAATGCCCATGGTGATGGGAATTTTCGGTTGTTGCAACTCTTCCTTATCGTACCAATCAACATCAACTCTCGCACATAATGCAGTGATCAAGGAAGGAAAACTTATACCATTTCGTTTAGTGTGGCCTATATGTAAGATGGCATGAAAGAAAACCTTACCAATGTCAATGGATTTATGCATTACAATGGCATAAATGAGAATTGCACGATCCCTCGTGACATCACTAATATCAGTGAACGGGAGTAATCGTGCCACTACAAAGTGTAACCAAACTTTCAGCTCTTTTTTCATTGCACTTTGTTTAAATGAAACAGGCTCGCCATGTGGTGTCTTCCATTAGGCTCTTTAAACACAAAGCGCCAATATAATCTTATTACAATCTTGATGACCACCCAAGTATTGTCCATATTCATCATTCTCAATATTGGGAGTTCTAAAAAATGCGTTGATAGCTTAACTGTGAAACAGAACTTGTTTGCCATGAACAAAAGAAATGCCATCAACATGCTCAACCACATTTGCATAAAACTCCCAAACCACTAGCACAACCGTAGCTTCAAGTTGGTTACTAAATAGCTGTCAATGTTGTTCTCGAAGCATCTGATGAATCTCCTCATAAGGGAGGATGGGGATATCTATCTCTCGTTCAGGAATTGGCACTTTGTTTATCAATGATGTATGATATCTTGTAAATGCATCAACTGACACAAATTTGGAATGATCAAAAGAGCCACTAGAACTTGGTTTGGAGCATTTTGGTGCCATTCCTACAAAAGAAATTCAATTCATTAAAATAAACCCATAGTACGAGTGTGCAATTAGTGTTCTGTGCAATCAACCATGACAATATTAAAATTCCAAAGGGACTAATTTGATTAATTGCTTTCAAATTCAATAAACCCAACTCAACAATTCCACAGCAGCTTCCTAAAAATTGGCAATCTCACAGCACCATCTTCAAGAATTTATCTATTCCTCACAACAATCATATTCCAAACTCATCATTTAAATTTCGCATACTCAGCATTCTAAAAATAAAATTTGAGGAAATATTATTCAACCAAAATTATCAAGTATTGCATTGTGCATCAACAAGTCCTAAACTTATTTCTACTTGCCCGGCCAAATCTTAAAAAAAAAGGCATACCCATCATCTATTCACATCAACAACATATTCAACAAGTATATTTGAAGCAAATAGAAAGTTTAAAACAACCTCATTGGCAAGAAGAAATTATCACTAATCACAAAAATTTGCTCTACATAAAACACAATTAAGGAGAAAATATTCAAACCTATTAACCAGCAGCCACAAATAACTCAATCAATTGAGAACCTAAAACATTTATTCTCATACTACACAAAATATTTGAAACCTAAGTATTAGGTAGAGAGAGAGAAGGGGGAGACTTATCTTCTGAAAAGATTGAGTGCAAGACAAAACCCAAATGAAAGATAAAAGAAAAATATGCAGAATATATATATATATATGAGTGGGGGAAGTAAGAAATTTCAAAGAGAAAGAAGGAGGGAGACAGTTGGAGAAGAAAATGGGTTTGGGTGTAGCCAAAACACAAGTATTTATAGGGATGAGGGTTGGGCCTCGATCTAGTGTCGTTGCTCTCTCTTTTGAGGGACACGGCTCTAAGCTAATTTGAACCTGAAGCAGACTGCTTCGGGTTTTAGCACCACAGCTTTAAATATTAAGCGTCGCGATGTTCAAAGCTTCTATTTGCCCTTTTATCCAGCGTCATGGCTTTCTCTTTTTTGCGTCCGAGCACTCAAACATTTTGTGTCCTATTTTAAAGTCTCTTCCCAACATCGTGGCACTAAAGATGAGGACCGCGATGCTCAAACATTTTGTGTTGAGCCTTAATTGTGTGTTCTTTCAAGGCCACAACTTTAAATTTGAAGGCCACGACTCTGACTTTTTTTTAATTTTTTCTTTTAATTGTAAAAACAAACACCTAGAAAAGGAAATATAAATTAATTAGAACACTAAAAAATTAATAATAATAATACATCAAAAGAAATAAATTGTAACTTAAAAATTAAATAAAATAAATACTAAAATGAGTAAAGTTGAGGAGCTTAGGTTGTTTCCGAAAAAACACTTCATTTATAGTCTTCGATTGGACTGACTTGGACTTTAGGCCATGTCAAGCATGTGTATTGAGGACTTTTGGTGATTAATTTCACTTCCCCAATAATGCTTCAATCTTTGTCCATTGACTTTAAATTTTCAACCATAAGTCCCCCTAACTTTGATTGCTCCATGTGGAAATACCTCATTGACAATGGAAGGACTAAACCACCTTGATTTAAGTTTCCCCATAAATAATTTCAATTGAGAATTATAAAGCAACACTGATTCGCCTGGCTCAAAGCTTCGTTCCATTATCTTCTTACCATGCCATTGCTTTGTTTTCTCCTTATAGAGTTTGGCATTATCATAAACTTAAAGGTGAAATTCATTAAGTTCATTTAATTGCAACAACCTTTGCTCACCTGCTGCTTGTAAATCAAAATTTAGCTTCTTCACAGCCCAATAAGTATTGTGCTCAAGTTCCACCGAGAGGTAGCAACTTTTGCCAAAAATCAACTTGTATGGGGACATGCCAATTGGGGTTTTGTAAACAATCTGATATGCCCACAGTGCATCATCCAATCTTTTCACCCAATCTTTTTTTTTTGGGACACATCATTTTCTCCAAGATTCGCTTGATTTCACTATTGGACACTTTTACTTGGCTACTAGTTTGAGGATGGTACGTAGTTGTAACCTTATGTTTAACTCCATATTTTTCCAAAAGTGCATCAAAATACTTATTGCAAAAGTGACTCCCCTCATTACTAATAACTGCCCTAGGAGTGCCAAATCGAGTGAAAATGCTCTTCTTAATGAAATTCATCACCACCTTGGAATCATTGTGAGGAAAGTCCGCTACTTCAACCCACTTGGAGACATAATCTACAGCAAGCAAGATGTATTTGTTGTTGTATGAAGATATGAACGGACCCATGAAGTCAATACCCCACACATAAAAAATATATCTATCTCAAGGATGTTGTTAAGAAGCATCTCATGTCTTCTTGAGATATTACCCATTCTTTGGCACCTGTCACAATGCAAAACAAAATTGTGAGCATTTTTAAATAACGTAGGCCAATATAAACCTGATTAGAGGACTTTAGCAACAGTTCATGTTCCTCCAAAGTGTCCTCCATAATTTGACGAATGGCAATATTAAAGCATGCTTTGAGTTTCTTCCTCTGGGACACATTTTCTTAAAACCTGGTATTTACATCGTTTAAACAAGAAAGGCTCTTCCTAAAATAAAATTTAACATCATGCAAAAATTTCTTTTTTTGATGAAAATTTAAATCAGGGGGAATGATATTGCTTACCAGATAATTCACGAAATCAGCATACCAAGGAAGTGATTTCTTACCAACTTGAAGGATTTGTTCATTAGGAAAAATGAAATACCCCATACTTTGATATGGTGATATATAAAGTTGATCGAATGCAAATTGAGGTCAATTAAAATATTTAGAAGTAATAAAAGACGAAAGGAGTAGTTTAGGATAAAATATTTCGCAAGTGAGAAAATAATAATAATTTTATCGGAGGAGAATTTGTGAGATAAAAGGTGATTTGGAAGTCAAGTGAGGCATAATAAAGTATTTTGGGTACCAAGGAGACAAGATAAAATTTTTAGAAAAAAAAAATATTTTATTAATAAAATAATATTAAAATATTAATATTTAGCCGGATGTCGAAGTTAATCAAGAAGGAGGATCATATGGTTGATCCAAGTGGGGGAGAAGATGACAAGCCCGACTTTATAAAAATATTTATCATGACATACATGTGATGGATAGCATGTTTGCATGCTAGGAGAGTCCCGAAAAATTTACAAAAGTCGGTATTGTACCTAGAGGTACAATAAAGTTGATTTAAGCCTCGAACTAGATCAAATAGAGAATTTACAATGAAATGAAGAATTTTAAAGTCCTAGAATGGTTTAATATGGTGATTCGGAGTTCGAGAATCAATTTGGAGTCAAACCGAAATTTTTGCTATCCAGGAGTAAAATGGTCATTTGCCACTTGGGGACAAAATGGGAATTTTAGAAAAGATTTTTTTGGCCCCATTTGACTTATTGGAGTATAATTTGACTTATTGGAGTAAGATTTGAGGTTTAGAAGTGAAAATTTTTAATTTCGGTATAATTTAGAGTAAAAGGGTAAAATGATAATTTTGCCACCCCAGGGGCAAAATTGTAATTTTCCACCACCAGGACATTTTTTCAGCACATGGTCTTCCTTTATCCTCATTTTGACCATTGACTAATTGTGTGGTGGAGATAAAAAGGATTAAAATTTT
>NC_030856.1:10342685-10383873 GCF_000208745.1 Theobroma cacao | reverse complement strand
GGTAATGAAATTACAGTATGATGATTTATTTTAATTGTCTCCATTTACTCGACTTTAGATAGTTTAGATGGTATCTGTTTACTCACTGGGATTTTATAATCTCACCACCCTCATTTCCTCACATTTCAGGCTCAGGGAATTTCGTAGTTAGCTGACTTGAACAAGGACCTTCATTTGGACTCGAATCGGTAAAAGCTGTAGGTTTCCAGCTTCCGATGCATTTTGGATAGATGTGGGCCCACGTGTCACTGTAAAAGAAATTTTATGCTTTGGTTATTTGCTTTATAGTATATATGAATATAATTATCTTTTACGCTATAAGAATTATGTACTGATAGTTTTATGAAAATTATTTTACAAAAAAATAGTTTATTTTATTGAATATTTTTATTATATTCGAATGGTCAAATTTTCACTTCAAATAAACGTTTTAGATACTTAATTTTTTTTTTAAATCATTAAATATATATTTTCGGCTTACCTACTACATTTTTAGCAAGTTTCGAGATTTTCGACAAAAATGACGAAAATGCCCCTGTGAGCAAAAAATATATATATATATATATGTTATGTTATGATTTGGAAATAATTTGTAATCCTTTGTATTTTGATTATTTGATAACTATTGCTCACCGGGGAAGTGCGAAAGCTGATGCGAGAGCCTTGCGAGGTTTCGATCGACATTCGGGGTGAAGAATGTTTGTCGAGGCTTCGCGGCGGTTGTCACGGGCTCAATGGGGAGTTCCGGGTCGTGACAAAAAATCTCCTTGATTAAGGTTGAATCTTTACCTTGAGCTTTAATCTCTAATCTTGAGAGGTGTTCTTTCTGTTTTTTTTCTGTCATAAATCTCTAGATCAAACTCTTGTACTAAAAAAACCCACCTTATCAATCATTGCTTAGCATCCTTCTTGGCAATCAAATATGTGATAGCTGAATGGTCAATGTACACTATCACCTTTGTCCCCATAAGATAAGAGGGAAATTTGTCAAAAGCAAAAACAACAGCTAATAGCTCGTTTTCTATTGTTGTATAATTTTTCTGTGCCTCATTCAAAGTCTTGCTAGCATAATAGATGGAATGAAAGAGTTTATCCTTCATTTGTCCCAAAACGGCTCCCACCACATAATCACTTGCATCACACATTAGTTCAAAGGGGAGAGTCCAATCAGGACTAATTATGATAGATGCAGAAATTAATCTTTTCTTCAATTCATCAAAAGCAACAAGACATTTATTATCAAAGGTCAATGGCATATCTCTTTCCAATAAATTGCAAAGTGGTTTAGAAATTTGTGAAAAGTCTGTGATAAATAATCTATAAAAACCAACATGACAAAGAAAACTTTTAATACCTTTGACATTTATTGAAGGTGGTAGCTTATCAATTGTTTCAATTTTTGCTTTATCTACCTCAATGCCTCTACTAGAGATCTTGTACCCAAGAACAATACCTTCTTGCACCATGAAGTGACATTTTTCCCAATTGAGCACCAAATTTGTTTCTTCACATCTTTTGAGTACCCTAGCACGATTTAAAAGACAGTCATCAAAATTAATTCCAAAAATAGAGAAATCATCCATAAATACCTCCAAACATTGCTCCACCATGTCTGTGAATATGGACATCATGTATCTTTGAAAGGTAGCAGGTGCATTACCTAATCTAAATGGCATTCTTCTAAAAGCAAAGGTGCCACAAGGACATGTAAATGTAGTCTTTAATTGATCTTCAAGGGCAATAGCAATTTGGTTATAACCAGAATAATCATCTGGAAAATAATAATATTCCTCACCAGCCAATCGATCCAACATTAATTCAATGAATGGGAGAGAAAAGTGATATTTCCTTGTAGCTTTGTTGAGCTTGCGATAGTCCATGTAAACTTTCCATCCAGTCACAATTCTTGTTGGAATGAGCTCATTATTGTCATTGGCAACCATAGTCATCCCTCCTTTCTTAGGAACACATTGGACCAAACTTAACCAAGAGCTATCAGATATAGGATAAACTATTCCAACATCCAACCACTTGATGATTTCTTTCTTGACCACTTCTTTCACGATGGGATTCAATCTTCTTTGCAGTTTAATTATGGCTTTGTGATTTTTCTCAAGGAGAATTTTATGCATGCAAAGAGAATGGCTAATTCCCTTCACATTAGCTATGGCCCACCATATTGCTTTCTTGAATTCTCAAAGTGTCCTCAATAACGTCTCTTCTTGCATGTTAGTAAGAGAAGCAGAAATAATAACTAGAAGAGTAAAGGTTTTCCAAGAAAAGCATACCTCAAGTATGTGGGCAAAGGTTTGAGTTCCAAAGTAGGTGGTTCTTCAATGGAAGGTTTAGAAATAGGCATCAAAGAAGCTGAAACATCTAAAGACTCAAATTGATAAGTAGTTCTAATTCTGGAATAAGCATTTAACAAATTTAAGTATTCAATAAATTCATCATCATCCTTGTCAGATTTGGCAACTAAACATGCTTCAAGAGGATCATTGGGATATTCTTCTAAAAAGACATCTTTTGTAAAATCATTTACCATGCTCACAAAAAAGTAGTCTTCAAATGTTATAGGCAAATTTAAAGCTTTGAAAATATTAAATATTACCTGTTGGTCTTGAACTCTCAAAGTGAGCTCACCTTTTTCACCATCAATCAAAGCTCTAACAATTGCCAAGAATGGCCTCCCAAGGATGATTGGAATTTGCCTATCTTCTTCCATGTCAAGAATTATAAAATCAACTGGTAAAATAAATTTATCTACCTTAACAAGAACATCTTCAATAATTCCCCTTGGATAGACATAAGAGCGATCAACTAGTTGCAAATTAATAAAAGTGGGTTTGCATTCCCGTAAACAAGTTTATCAAAAATTAATCAAGGCAGTAAATTGATACTTGCATCTAAATCACTCAAAGCTTTTGTAAAAAGTAAATTACCAATGGTACAAGAGATTGTGAAACAACTTGGATCTTTGAGTTTTTGTGGCAGTTTATTTTTTAGAATTGCACTACATTCCTCTGTAAGAGAGACAGTTTCAAACTCACCTAGCTTTCCCTTTTTGGAGAGGATGTCCTTCAAGAACTTGACATAGATATTGATGAACTTCTGAAATTGCTTTTCAAGTTTTTACTTTTGGAGCCTTTAGAGAAAATGTGGTGGAGGATGAATGACTTGAGATGTCCCTTGATTCTTAGCCTTTTCATCTTCTTTCTGTTCAACTTCAATTGCTTTCTCACACATTCCTTCTTCATTTTCAACATGTTCATTCTCAGATTCAATTGCTTTTTCATTAACCCATTCAATTTCTTTTCCACTCCTTAAAATGATTGTTTGGCATTGTTCCTGACCTTTAAGATTGATTTGTGTGTCACTGGGCAAGGGACCTTGGGGTCTACTGTTGATGGAATTTCCAAGCTATCCCATTTTGGTCTAAAGATTTCTCAAAGATGTTCCATAAGTTTGAATTATAGCATCATTATTTGATTTATATTGTAAGAGAAGTTCTTCCACTTAGGACTTTTTTCAAGAATTGGTGGCCTAGCTTGTTGTTGAAAACCAGGAGGCATGTTAGGTTTTGGATTTGAAGGCCCTACGTTGTTGTTCTATGAAAAGTTGGGGTGGTTTCTCCAACCAAGATTATATGTATTGAAATATGGGTTATTCTGTTGCTTGTTGAAGTTTCCCACAAATTGTACTGATTCAGAATTGAATAGACATTGATCACCTGAATGGCCATCTCCACACATCTCACAAACTATAAATGAACTTTTAACTGCTTGAACCCCTAGTGTGTCAAACTTCTTGGATAATGCAGCCACTTGTACAGTTACTTGAGCAGTTAAGGTGATAAGTGCATCAATTTCATAGGCTCTAATAGCTTTTCTTGGACTAGACCTTTCTGAAGGCCATTGATAATTATTTGAAGCCATCTCTTCCAACAGATTATAAGCATATACAGCATTCTTACTCGTTAACGCCCCACCAGCAGTAGTATCAATTGTGATTTTTATTGAACCAACTACCCCATTGTCAAATGTTTGAACTTGCAACCAATCAAGAATCTCATGATGTGGACATCTTCTCAATAGTTTTTTAAATCTCTCCCTAGCTTCATACAAAGATTCACCATGAAATTGTGTGAATGAGGCGATATCGTTCCTCATCTTTGTAGTCTTGGTAAATGGAAAGAATTTTGCTAGAACTTTTGAGCCAAGTCCTCCCATGTAGTAATAGACCCATTGGGCAGTGAATTAAGCCAGTTGTTTGCTTTATCCCTCAAAGTAAACGGAAACAGTCTCAAGCTAATAGCATCATCAGTTACTCCATTGTATTTGAAGGTATCACAAATTTCCAGAAAATTCTCCAAATGAGAATTAGGATCATCGCTGGTAACCCACCAAACTGGACTAAGGGCTGAATCATCTAAATGTAAGCTGGTTTAATTTCAAAATTATTTGCATTGATGAAAGGTTTTCTAATACTTTGGTGCAAACCTTGCCAAAGAGGAACAACATAATCCCGTAGTGCTCTATTTTCTTCAGGAACCATATTAATGGCATTATTGCCATTGTTGTTGTTATCCTCAGCCATTGTCTGATTTAAAGGTGCAACTTGCAAATTCTCCCTTTGAAGTCTTCCAAAGTTCCTTCTATTTCAGGATCAAAAGGAATAAGATTCTAGTTATTTCTTCTTTGCATAGAGTGACCAAAAATATCTGTAAGCAAACAAAAACCACTATTAAAACAAGAAAAAAAATTGATGTAAGACTAAATTGCTTTGTATAAATAATAGTAAAAATTTTAAAAACAATTCCTCAGCAGCGGCGCCAAAAACTTGTCAGTTAAAATTCTACTACGCAAGTATACATATCGAATAGATATTATATAAGCAAGCAAAATATCAATCCCACAGAAAATTGATCTAGAAAATTACTAAGTATTAAAATTAGAATAATTTAGTTTTATTCAAATAATTAAAATCTGAGTTCTACTTAAACTAAAACTCACTCAACTAAAACAAATCTAATTAAAAATTAAAGCAACAAGATATTAGGTAAAAGCAATCCAAACAAGCATAGATTACAATATCCCTCACACTTCATCTAAATCTTAACTATCTTCCTTAACTTATTTCAATGGGTTGAATTGCTAACCTAGAATCCTCAATAATTTATAAAAGTCTCCAAACTCGTCTTATAAAAATATCTATTTTAATTAAAACACTATATCCCTAAGTGAATTGAAATTAAAACAGACTCATTAAGTTCAGGCTCTAATCTGGCTACATATGGCCTATAAGTATATCCCTATCCTATACTCAAATCAATTAATATGATCATATGTTATCTCAATTTTAGTCTACACTAAACTCCCTTTCCCAAGTTTGTTTAGATTCCTCAATCAATTTAATTGGTGATCAGGCAATTAAAAGCATTAAGAACAAATTGAAATAAACAATTCAATTCCTATTACAGATAAACAAGAAAGAGATTAAAAACTTAGATTACATGTGAGTTTAATTGTAATCCTAGAAAAAGAAAATTAGCTACTCATAAGTGCAAAGACAAATAAAATTATATAAATTTCAACCATTAAAAGTAACAAAAAGCTAAAAGCTAAGGAAGAAAACAAAACGAATAATTGTAGCTTGTTTCCAAGTTTCAACCTCAACTTTTTACCTCTTGAATCTCCCAAAGTTGTCTAACTTACTTTCTCTTAAAATATCCTATTCATACTAACAATCTTAACCTACAAGTGAATAAATAAACCTACGAATTCTAACTATTGTGCTTAATAATGCAATGAGGCCCAAACATCAATTGTCAACCTTAAAATTGTCATTCCAGCAATAGTATACCTAGTTATTTTCTATGTAGAACTGGGCAAAGTGATCTCCATAAAAGTTTTAGCTTTGCCTCTTATTTTACCAATGATCCAATAATCGAAGCATTTGGAGTTTTGTAGATCAAGTTATGGTTAAAACACTGAAGCATATGCAAGTAGACATTCGAGTTTTTTAACACCTTACTTTCCAAAATTAAGCCCAATTCCCTTAATTCCTACAAAAATATAAAACCTAATAAATAATAACCAAATTAAAAGAAATAAACATAAAATTAAAATAACTTACTTAAAAATAAACTAATTATAAAAATAACCAAAAATAACTAAATTATAATTGAAAATTAAGGACTTAGCTAATATTTAATAACAAAATTGGAATAAAATAATTTGATTAAATAAAATTATCAGTGGTACTCATATATCTTACTTTTTGTCTTCTTTAAGATATTCTCACCAATGAGATCATTAGGCGTGGTACTAAAATGAAGGGATTATATTACATGGATGACTTTAGTATGGGTAAAGCAAACAACATGCAACATACAATTAGTGTCAGGAAAAGGCAAATTAGGCTATGGCATTACTATTTGGGGCATCCATTATTCAGTTATATGAAGCACTTGTTTCTTGACTTATTTTCAAATTTACATAATTCAGATTTTAAATGTGATACTTGTACTTTAGCCAAAAGTCATAAAGTTCCTTATCTAGTAAGCTTGAATAAAAGTGACATCCCTTTTGCGTTAATACATTTAGATGTGTGGGGACGCTTTCCAATTATTAATTCTTCTGGCATTTGTTGGTTTGTGACATTTGTAGATGATTGCACTTGAATGACTTGGCTTTACTTGATGAAACAAAAAAAACGATGTACTTAAGGTTTTTCAATCTTTTCATGTAATGATTTTGGCCCAATTTTCAGCCAAAATTCAAATACTTCATTCTAACAATTGTGGTGAATATGTTAATCAACAATTTCAAGCTTACTTCGAGAGCCATGGTCTTCTACATGAAACTTCATGCCTTCAAACCCCACAGCAAATGGCATCGTCGAAAGGAAGAATCATTATATCTCAGAGACAGCACGTGCGTTATTGATTGGGGCAAATATACCTAATAGGCATTAGGATGATGTTTTTGCCATGGCGGTGCATTTACTGAATCAAATGCCTTCGAAAGTCTTAAATTTTAATACTCCACTACATGTGCTTTCTAATCACGTTTCCCTACCATTATTTTGCTAGTTCCTCCCTAAGTTTTTAGCTGTGTCATTTTTGTTCATCTTCATTAAATCAACAAACTAGGCTAGCTCTTTTTATAGTCTGTTGTATTCTTTTAAGGTACATCTTACATAAAAAAGGCTATCATTACTACAACCATACCATCAATCTCACTTATGTCATCATGGATGTTACCTTTTAGAGTCAAACACCTTTTTCCATCATCGATATCCAATTCATCTCTTCAGGGGGAGATATGAGATAAATAGCAGAATTGGACAAGTTTTGAATGGCCAGGATTTGAAGAAAATTCGACACCAATTAGTAATGGAAATGGAATGATAGTCGGTGAGGAGATGAATGGTAATGTTGATATCTCTCCAACCATTGATGCCAATATGTCTTTAAGAGTTACATTTATGTAATCTGAATTTGAAAAAGTTGAATCTATGCCATTTGAATTTGAAAATGAATTCCTTTACTCTTTAGTACCCGAAGACCCTTCTCTAGAGAATATTGTTAAGGTAAGCTCTCCCACTACACCTACACATACTAATGACTTTTATGCTTCTATTGGTTGTGTTTTACCTTTGAAACATAATCGTGGCAACCCATCAAATAGATACTTTCTAAACTTTGAGGAAAAAAGATCAAAGTATCCCATTGCCAATTATGTGTCCACTCAAATATTGCCACAACCTTTTAATTCATTTGTGGATACGCTATCCTCATGCCATGTTCCCAGAAGAATACAAGAAGCCTTAATAGATCCAAAGTGTGCTAAAGTTATAGAGGAAGAAATGGAGGCTTTGCACAAGACTAAAACATGGACTTTTGTCCCATTATCGAAGGGAAACAAGATAGAAGGGTGCAAATGGATTTTTACCATTATACACAAGGCAAATGGATCCATTGACTGATACAAGGCGAGGCTTGTGGATGTTAGAAAAGTGATCTTTATTTTGGTTGGTGTGAAGCTGAGTTGGTTGTTGAAAAGGAGCAAATCAGATGGCGAGCTACAATGATAACTTGAAAACTTGAAATAGCCGTTGGTGTCAAAATGCAACAAGTAGGAGTCATTTTTTACTTTACTAAATTTGTGTTAATGAAACGTTGTTGGAATGTGTCGTTTTACTTAGTCTTCTATTATGTTGTTGCTCATACGAGGTCGTTTAGTACTACTTGTAAGGCTTTAAGCCAAGTTTGTTTCAGTTTGTTTTTCTGTTGCTTGGCACTGGTTTCCATGGTGAATTCTATGCTTAGGTTTAGGTTTGTTTCATTTGTTTGAAAATCGATGCTACATTTTAGGATCTATGAAGTTTGAATTTTCAAATTCTTCTTATTAATATTGGAAAATGTATTGAGAATATAATTGAATTTCAGAATATTTTCTACTTTGTTCAAGATACGCTATTTTCTTCATCTTTCAGTTTTCTCTGCTATTTCTTCCTCTGGTTTCTGAAATTCTCAAACACTTGTTAATTTTAACATGGTATAAAAGCGGTTATTTTCAAGGACTTTTGATTTGATCATTTTTTTTATGAGTTTATCTTCTTCAAATTAGATGGCAACAGCTAGTTTTGGTGTAGGCTCACCTCCAATTTTCTCTGGAGTTAATTATTCTTTTTGGGCTATTAAGATGCGAATTTACCTGAAGGCTTTTGATCTTTGGGATCCTATTGAGTCTAGAGAAGCTCCTATGCAAAGGCATGCCAATCGTACATTGGCACAGATCAAACAACACAGTGAGGAAGTGGCTAAAAGGTACAAAGCATTAATCTATTTACAATCTGTTGTTTCTTAATCTATTTTTGCAAAAATCATGAATTATGAGGATCCTAAGCTTCTATAGGATAGTTTGAAAGAGGAATACCGGGGTAGTGATCGAACCAGGACTATGCAAGTGTTGAACATATGTAGATAGTTTGAGCTTATGAAAGTGAAAGAGGAAGATAGTATTCAGGACTATACTGACAAATTATTGAAGTTAGTTAATCAATTGAGACGGTTGGGGGTGATGTTAGTGATAAGAAAGTAGTGAACAAGATTTTGGTAAGTATTCAAGAAAAATTTGAAGCAAAGATCTTTCCTCTTGAAGATTATAAAGATCTAACCAAAATCTCTATAAATGAACTGGTTGGTCCTTTGTTTGCTCTAGAGCAAAGGAGAGCTCTCAAGTGTGAAACTTCTATTGAAAATGCTTTGGTTGCAAAGACCAAAGGCTTAAGGGGCAAAGGTGAGAGTTCAAGGAAGCAAAAGAGCGACAAAGGAGGTGATAATAAGTAGGGAAATGAAGGCCAAGTATCTTCCTTGTCCTCATTGCAAAAGGAGCAATCATACATCTACGTACTACTGGTACAGGCCTAATGTGAAGTGTAGAGCTTGCAATCAGCTTGGTCATGTTGAGAGAGTCTGCAATGTGAAGAAAGTTGAGGGAGATAACAAAGCAGTAGTAGCTGAGGAAGTTACTAAGTCTGAAGAAGTGTTATTCATGGCTAAAGTTGGAGATGGTTCAGTTAATAATGATACCTGGTTAATTGATAATGGTAGCTCCAACCACATCACAAGTAATGGGAAACTGTTCAGTGAACTTGATAGGAGTTTTAATGCCAAAGTGAAAATTGGGAATCGTGTTTTTTTGAAGATTCTTAGAGTTGGTAATGTTGTTGTAAATACTCCTATAGGTTTGAAATCTATTTCATATGTGTATTTTGTACCAGAAGCTCAGCAAAACTTGTTGAGTGTTGGTCAGCTGACTAATAACAATTATGTGTTACTGTTTAAAGATAAAGTGTGCACTATCTTTGACGGTACAAGTGCTGAGATTCTGACTGTAGCTATGAAAAACAGATGTTATCCATTAAATCTAAAGGAAACTGGGCATAGTGCTTTCTATGGTGAAGCAAATATGTCAGAGCTATGGCATAGAAGGTTTGGACATGTGTGTAAAATATGACATAAATGGTGTTATTTTGATGTTAAAATATAGTGGTTATATGTCTCTCGAGTATGCAATGCAAGGACAATTTTTAGAGAAATCCGATGTATTCAGCTTTGGAGTTATATTACTAGAAATGGTTAGCAGAAGAAAAAACACAAGCTTTTACGACAATCAGCATTCTTTTAGCCTTTTGGGATATGTAAGTCTACATAATGATTGCCTCATATGATGGCCCAATTAGTGATAATTTTGAAATGTCTAATACAGTTATCTCAATCTTTTGTCTTTTCAGGCATGGAAATTGTGGAAGGAAGACAACATTTTAGGTTTAGTAGACATGGAGGCTTATGACCCGAGCTATGATGAGAAAGAAATTTTGAGATGCATACATGTGGGATTGTTATGCGTTCAAGAATTTGCTAAAGATAGGCCAGTAATGTCAAGAGTAGTTTCAATGCCTAACAGTGAGATTGTGGATCTTCCGCCTCCAAAACAACCTGCTTTCATTAAAGGACAAATTAACCAAGATGCTGAGTCGTTCCCAAACAATGAAGATAGATTTTCGTTGAATGATGTAATTGTTTCAGACTTTGTTGGCTGATAAGAAGCAAATTACTTTTGATTTAAAGATGTAATATAGTATGTAATTATAAATTAAGTTACCTTTGAAAATTAAAAATAATTTATTTACAATTATATAATATTAAAGTAAAGCAGATAAATTACGTTAAGTAACTTGAAAAAAATATGAGGAACTGAAATAAACAATTGGATTCCAGAAGTTGACTTGATTAGACTTGATTACATCGACTAAAAAAAAATACTCGGATTTAACTTGAGCTTGACCTGAAGTTTAAAATAATTAAAATTTGAATATAACTAAGAAAACATGTGAATATATTTTATTCTATATATACATGTATAAAATATTAAAAAAATTAAAAACTCAATTAAGCTAGGAAGCTACTGGAGCTGAATATTAAAAAGCTGAACTTAGCTCAACATCAAGACTTCCTCACAAGTAACTTAGCTCGCTTACTATATAGTTTAGTTTTTTTTTTTTTTAAAGTGCGTAAATTTTATTGCTTAATATCAAAGTCCGTATACTTTAAATTTTATGATTACAAGAAATAAAAAATACAATGAAATAACCCCGCCTCCTAAACCAAGATTTGCAGACATTTGGGCAGAATTTAGCTACCCTAAATCAGGCCACAGCTCTGTCGAAAACCCTTGGCATCTAGACATGAATAACCTGTCCATATGATCCCATGATATGTCCGAATGCTCCTCATTTAGACAGCAAAATAATATGGAAAATATAGTCCAAAAAATCACTTTATGCGGGACACTAATTTGCAGACTGCATGCCTCAAAGAGATAAACTTGACAGCTGAGTAGCATGCAAACTCCATCCAACTTTAGAGTCCTAGTAATGATGGACTCCTTTCAAAATAAAACTCTTTGAAATTTAAATTTCATGCTGGATTCCGCGTACATGTTCCTGAAAATTTTAACTGCCTAGTATCATCCAACTTGTTAGAAAAATGGTATAAGAAAAGAAGTAAGAAGACTTGAGACGTGCTATAATATATTATCTTCAAAGAATTGTTGCCTATTATAGGGATTTACAGATAAAGACTCTCTAAGATACAATAAGCTTTTGAAAAGATTAAGTCTGTTTTGGAAATATGTTCTCTTTTATAGACATTGAAATGTTGTGTCTATTGTGTTTCAATAGACGTGTGTTATTAAGTTTCAACAGATGTGTCTTATTAAGTTTCAACAAGCATGTCTACTAAATAATCAATAGTTATATTTATTGAAAACACTTCTCTTATTTTAAAAGTTATGTTTTAATCTTAAACAGTCACATCTGAATAAAACTTTCAATATTTCAAATTATCTAACACAACCTCCATTTGGCAGTAGAGTCTTAACCATGACCGACTACTTTCAAATTCAATCTCTTTGAGAATTTAAATTTGGCAGTAGAGTCTTAACCATGACCGACTACTTTCAAATTCAATCTCTTTGAGAATTTAAATTTGCATGCTAGATTCCTCATGCATAATCCAAATATTAATCCACAAGTGACCCGTCCTTTAAAATTGTGACGACTCTTCTCGGATATTAACAAATCCCCATGAACTTTATCTTCCAATTTAATTTATTGATGACATCAAAACTTGCATGAATTGCTCCCTTCTACAAATTCCTTCCTTAGCAAGTCGATCAGCCTCTCCATTAGCTTCTCTAAATACATTTGTTAGTATCCATTGCTTGATTTTCTTTTGCGAGGCTTCCATACTAACAATCCATTCTCTAAGTCTCCAAGGCACCTCCTCCGGATTATTCATCTAATAAACTGCATTCATTAAATTACTTTCATCCATAATTTGTAATCATTACTACACAAACTATTTGTAAAATTGTAGAAAGCTTCTCTAATTGTCATTAATTCAGCCTTGTTTGAATCTGCAACCCCCATTGAGTTAGAGAACCTTGCCTTGACTATGCCACCACTAGCTCTTAAAATACCACCAATTTCAACCTCACCCAAACCATATGAGCAATGGCGGAACCAAGATTTTAAGTTTGAAAGGGCGAAAATGAAAAATTTAATATTTGAGGGGGTAAAATTATAATTTTAAAAAAAAAAGATAAAATTTTAAAATTTTAAAATAAAACAAAGAGAAAATATAATTTTTTGAAATTTTAAGGGGGTGAAGGTACCTACTAGCCCCCCTCCCTCCATCTCTGCACCTAAGGAAGCCCTACCCACGTTAAATTTCATCCATCCGTTTGAAGGAGCTGTCCACTTAATTTCCGATCTTACCTCTTTATGACTTTGAACACTTTTTTAGTTTATATTACATATGCATTGCATGTGGATCATTAAATATTTAAATGTCATAATAATAATATTAAAAATATTAAGTTTGTAGATCATGATTTGATCAATTCTGAATCAGTTAACATTCAAATTATAAAGATATGAAATATATGTAAGTTAAAAAATATATATTTTCATGACAAATATTAAAATTAAATAAATATTATGCCTAAAATAGAAAACAATATACTATAACTAATTACTCTCTTTATCTCATTTTCTTTATTCATCTTTCTTATTTTAAAAATTTTCGATTTGTTTGTTTTCATTTTCAAATTAACCTTTTTTTATTGGCAATTAGCATCAGAACACGAACCTCGAAAAAAGCAACAATAAAAGATTACTTTCCAAAACTTTTAAAAAAATTTTTATACCATATAGAATTTTTACAATTTTTAATATATTCTTTTAATGGCTCTCTCAAAATAATTTTTTATTTAATAATTAATACAAATAAAGAATAACAAAAAATATCCCACATACCTACTCAACTCAAATTTTTTTTGTTTTCTTCTTTCAATTTTTATTATTATTTTTAATTATATTTTTATACTATTTGTCCATATATTCTAAGTTTATATTTTCTTCTTTAAATTTCTACGAGCTATCAACCATATTCTTTTTTTTTTTTGATTATGTTACATGTGAGCTCTATCTTCTACTTTCTATATTTTTTTTTCTGTTATGTGGATTTTATTTTTCATGATTTTAATCTTTAAATTAATAAATTATTATGTAATCCTCAAATATAAATTGTAGTATTGCACTATTACTTAAAATTTCATCAATGTATAATTTTTTAATTAATTCTGATTATTTAAAAGAAAATTATCTTGAGTATATCTTTTTTATATGCTTTATATTTTANATTTAATCGTTTAAAAATTAATTAATTATTATGTAATTTTCAAATATAAGTTTTAACGTTGCATTATTGGTTGTTACTTAAAATTTCATCAATGTATAATTTTTTAATTAATTCTGATTATTTAAAAGAAAATTATCTTGAGTATATCTTTTTTATATGCTTTATATTTTATATTTAATTGAAAGAAAATTATATTGAATATATAGTCTTTAAACAATCCTAATTATATGAGACAAAATTATTAATCTTGTATATCGTATTTAACTATTTATATTTTATGCATTATAGTTTTATATTTAGTATTACAAGTTTAAATAGAAATAAAATAAGAATATTGAATGTTGAATGTATTAATTTTTTTTTCAAGTTTGATTAAAGTATGAGTAGGTTGAAAACAATTAACAAACTTTTGAGCCATCAAGCCTCAATATTTCAACTCATTAACAAGAGCAATGTGAATCAAAATGTCTAAGACTCAATCTTAAATAAATGGATATTTTTTAGTACATAATTTTTAATTAATAAATTTAAATTCTGAAAATATAATGGAGTATAACTTTTTTAAAATATTATTGTAATTTTTTCTTTTTTTAATTTACATGTTATATAAAATTATTTTTTATTATTAATTTTTTAATAATTGATTAAGTTTAATATATTATTTTTTAAAATTTTTAACTCTTATTCTTTTGTTTCTAACTCCTAACAAAAGTTAATTAGTTCGTCCCTAATCCTTACTTTGATAAAATAGATTCAAGCTTAGTCTTTAATAAAGTTTAGGCCCAAACAAACGGGTTTGAAGAAGAAAAGAAAAGGGACTCACGTGATAGTTTTTAAATGAGACTTTACCAATTTTATTTTAATATTTGTTATAGTTGTTGTTATTCCTTAAACGCTAGGAAGGGGGTCGTTTTGTTTAGCCTGTTCTATAACGGCCACGAGTGTTTGTACAATTGCTCATCGGGCACAGGAAAATATTCCATGAAATTGCTCATTTGTCATTTTGTTTCTGATTGGTTGTACAGGTGTCAAGCTTTGTTCTTATACTGAAATGAAGAAGAATCTCTGTGGGTGGTTGAGCACACCCCTTTCTAAATTCTTCCTTCTTCTTCATGTTTTCTATGGCAAAAGTCTCGGTTCTTCATCTTTCTGGAAACTATCAAAACCACAACAAAATCAAATTAAGCTGGATTGAGGTTTAATTAAACAAGCGTGCATAATTCATCATTTGACTATTAATTGTTGAAAAATGGTGTGAAGAATGAGTCAATTCAGATGGTCCAGGTCTATAATCACCGCTCCACCACAACTAAATCGTGTTGAAAAGTCAGAGTAAGGAGAAGGAGGAGAAATATATTCATGGCTTTTCCTGCACACTCAAAGGACAACAAGAAAGTAAGTCATGGGGAAAACAACGATCGGCTTAGTTTTATTAGCTCTAATTCTACTATCTTGTTTTTGCTTTCAATTTGGCACTGCTTTAGACACTATCACACCATCCAATTCCATCAAAGATCCTGAAGTCATACTCTCCAAGAATGGAGTTTTTCGCTTGGGATTCTTCAACTTTTCTGATTCTACCGATCGCTATGTAGGGATATCGTACAATCAAATACCTGTTCAGACTGTGGTATGGGTAGCAAATAGAAACCAGCCTCTCAAGGACTCCTCTGGGATTGTGAAGATATCCGATGATGGCAACCTTGTTGTTTTGAACGGACAGGATGAGATTCTTTGGTCATCAAATGTTACAAATCTGGCTTCTAATACAAGTGCCCTGCTTTTAGACTCTGGAAACCTTGTCCTGAAGAATAATGAGGATGATAATGGAGCGAGCATATGGGAGAGTTTTCAACATCCTTCTAACGCCTACACGGCAACCATGAAGATTAGCACTGATCTAAGAACGGGTCAGAAAGTGCAGCTGTCATCCTGGAAAAGCCCTTCCGATCCATCTGACGGTAACTTCTCTTTTGGCCTTGAGCCTGTCAACATTCCAGAATTGATCATTTGGAACAACAACCAGCCGTATATTCGGAGTGGCCCGTGGAACGGTCAGATCTTCATTGGAATGGTAAATATGAATTCTGTATATCTTAATGGATTTAGCCTTGTTACAGATGACCAAAAAGAATCCTTTTATCTTACTTATGCTCTTGCTAATAAGTCTACGTTGCTATACTATGAACTTAATCCTCTGGGAAAATTAGTAGAACGATATTGGGATGAGGGGAAGGGGGACTGGGGCAACAATTGGCTAGAAAATGATTGTGATGTTTATGGAAAGTGTGGAGCATTTGGAAGCTGTGATTCAATGAAACCAAAAATTTGCAGCTGTTTGAGGGGATTTGAGCCTAAGAATAGAGAGGAATGGAATAGAGAGAATTGGACCAGTGGATGTGTTAGGACTACCCTATTAGGGTGCCAAAAAGTAAACAATGGCAGTGAAGTAGGCAAAGAAGATGGGTTTTTGAAGCTAGAGATGATGAAAGTGCCAGCCTTTGCAGAGTGGTCATCTCCACTTGAAGAAACTTGCGAAGAACAATGCTTGAGAAACTGTTCATGTGTGGCTTATGCATATGATGTTGGCATTGGTTGTATGTTATGGAGCGGAAATTTAATTGACATACAGAAATTCCCCAGTCGGGGAGTGGATCTTTACATTCGACTGGCATCTTCAGAACTTGGTAAATTGTTTGAAGTTCGACCAGATATTGTTAAATTGCTTCAATTATATGCTTTTGCTGCTGCACTTTTATTAACTAGGTTTCTGAATTCGCAGGTAAAAAGGAGAAAAGTAAAGTTATTGTTATTGTAACCGTGGTCGTGGGTATAATCATCATTACGATCTCTACATTTTTCTTATGGAGTTGGATGGCTAAACATAGAGGTAATGTATCCATCTTTACCGGTAGTGTGACAATTTTTTTAGGTAACTGTCAATTCATTGCTTCATCTCACGAATTTCTATCTCAGGAAGGAAACAGAAAGTTGGAGAGATGTTGCTATTCAACAAAGGAAAAGCAGTGGGAAATTTTTCTAGTGACAATATGGTTGGAGAAAATTTATTTGAAGTTAAACTCCAGCAGCTACCGCTATTCAATTTTGAGGAACTAGCAAGTGCAACAAACAATTTTCATCTTACAAAAAAGTTAGGACAGGGTGGTTTCGGTCCAGTATACAGGGTAATCGTGTGATAGATGACATTTCTACTAAGTTGCTCAACGTTTGATCTAAAACAAAAAGGTTGCTAACTAGCTGATTTTTCTATGCAGGGAACATTGCAAGATGGAAAGGAAATAGCTGTGAAGAGATTGTCAAGAGCCTCTGGCCAGGGGTTAGAAGAATTTATGAATGAGGTGGTGGTGATTTCTAAACTCCAACATCGAAATCTTGTTAGATTACTTGGCTGTTGTGTTGAAAGAGAAGAGAAGATGTTAGTCTACGAGTATATGCCCAACAAAAGCTTGGATGCTTTTATCTTTGGTTAGAACATGCTAATCCCTTTTCTATCATTTTCCTTTGTAGAATTATGTTGCCAGACACGTTTCTTATCCATCACAACATAGAAACAAGTTAATTCCTTTTTGACAATTAATTGCACTGCTTTGTTTGGTCAACTTCGAGTTAGTAAGTTGGCTACAGCAATCAATGGTTAATTTCTGGTCTTTTTATTTAATTTTTTCTAGATCAAGTCCAACGACAATTCTTGAATTGGGAAAAGCGTTTTAATATTATTGAAGGAATTAGTCGAGGATTACTTTATCTTCATCGAGACTCAAGATTGAGGATTATTCATAGAGATCTGAAAGCAAGTAACATTTTACTGGATCAAGATTTAAATTCAAAAATTTCAGATTTTGGGATGGCAAGGATTTTCGGAGGGAACGAAAATCATGCCAACACAAAAAGGGTCATGGGAACTTAGTAAGTTTAAGATTTTCTCATCAACTAATTTTTCTTTTTCATAATAAATTACTACTATACGTATGTGTAAAATATAATGTATGGTGTTATTTTGATGTTAAAATACAGTGGTTATATGTCTCCCGAGTATGCAATGCAAGGGCAATTTTCAGAGAAGTCCGATGTATTCAGCTTTGGAGTTCTATTACTAGAGATTGTTAGTGGAAGAAAAAACACAAGCTTTTACGACAATCAGCATTCTTTTAGCCTTTTGGGATATGTAAGTTTACATAATGATTGCCTCATTATAGCCCAATTAGTGCTAATTTCGAAATGTCTAATACAATTATATCTCAATCTTTTGTGTTCTCAGGCATGGAAATTGTGGAAGGAAGACAACATTTTCGGTTTAGTAGAGATGGGGGTTTCTGATCCGAGTTATGATGAGAAAGAAATTTTGAGATGCATACATGTGGGATTTTTATGCGTTCAAGAATCTGCTAAAGATAGGCCAATAATGTCAAGAGTAGTTTCAATGCTTAATAGTGAGATTGTGGATCTTCCAACTCCAACACAACCCGCTTTCATTGGAGGACAAATTAACGAAGATGCTGAGTCCTTCCCAAATAATGAAGATAGATTTTCGTTGAATGATGTAACTGTTACAGACGTTGTTGGCCGATGAGAAGCAAATTGCTTTTAATTTGAAGATGTAATATAGTATGCAATTATAAATTAAGTTACGTTTGAAAATTAAAAATAATTTATTTATAATTATATAAATTGTTAGTTAAATTGTTAGTGCATCAGATATGATATTAAAGTAAACAGATAAATTAAGTTAAGTAACTTGAAAAAAATCTGAGCATTTCAAATGTGCAATTGGATTCTAGAAGTTGACTTGAAAAACAATCCAATTACTTAAGCAAGTCGCTAAGTCCTTCCCAAATAATGAAGATAGATTTTCGGTGAATGATGTAACTATTGCAGACTTTAATGGCCGATAACAAGCAAATTGCTTTTATTATCATTTCAATATAAATTAAACTTTTTTTTTAATTTAAAGGTGTAATATAATATGTAATTATAAATTAAGGTACCTTTGAAAATTTAGAAATAATTTTTTTGTAGATTATATAAATTGTTAGTGTATCAAATATAATCTTAAATTAAAAAGATAAATTAAGTTAAGTGACTTTAAAAAAAAAAAGTGAGGGATTTCAAATAAACAATTGGATTCTGGAGGTGTAGCCGTACCGAGTCAAGCATATAAATGGCAAGCTGTTATTTTTTTTTTAGGTAGATTCGAAAAATAATCCAACTATTTAAGCTCAATTTGACTAGACTGTGATTATGATCAATTAAAATAAAATACTCAAATTTATCTTGAGCTTGACCTAAAGCTTGAAATAATTAAAATTTATATAATTAAGATAACATGTGAATATGTTTTATTTTATATGTATACATATATAAAATATTAAAAAAAATAAGAACTCAATTAGGCTTGAGAGTCACTTGAGCTGAATATTGAAAAGCTGGAACCTAGTTGGACATATTCATCAAGATCTACCTCACAAATAACTTAGCTCCTTTATATCTTACTAGTTTAGTTCATGTTACACATCTGTTGTTGCATGTGGATTATTAAATATAATATTTGAGTTTCATAATAATAATATTAAAAAATGATATATTTGTAAATCATGATTTGATCGATTCTCAATCAGTTAACATTCAAATTATAAAGATATGAAATATATACATTATATATATGTAAGTGAAAAAATATATATTTTCATGAAATTATTAAAATTAAATAAATTATATGTCTAAAATAAAAAAAATATACTACAACCAATTACTCCTTTTATCTTATTTTCTTATTTAAAAAATTTCAATTTTTTTGTTTTTATTTTTAACTTTTTTTTGTTTATTGGCAATTAGATCATTGCACTAACCCAAAAAAACCAACTGTTAAAGATTACTTTTAGAAAAAGTGATAAAAAAGGCTTGGTTTTTCTCTTTACTACTAGAATGCTTGTGGTCTTTACCAAATTGGTAGTCTATTTTTTTTTTTTGAAAAGTAAATTGGTAGTCAATTTGTTATTAAATCCAAGACTATTATTACACACAATTATGCTGGTGAGTTTTCTTTGATCATGACTATTATCCAATATTGCACACTATTTGGAAGTTAGCCAAGAATTGGAGCAACGGTCAACATAGTTTACTTAGCAAACAAAAGAAAGTTATAACATAATATAGTCATTTAAGAAATCAAATATAAAAAGAAAAAGTTGTTGGCCGTCAATAAGTACCAAGATCTCCTCTCTCTCTCTTATATTATCATTAATTCTTTATGCACTTTGTTTTCTTTCTTAGTTTTCACATTTGGCTACTATACATGGAATCATACTCAAACAGCTCCCCCTACCCTTTGCCTAATTAGCAAAGCTTATATTGAAGAGCATATGAATTTCATTTAAGACAACATACAATGTCTTAGCTTTGAAGGGATCAACAACTTCAAACCCATGGAAACCCCTTTCAACAACTTGATCCTAAATTTGTTGTGCGTTATTCGATTGTAAACGAAAGGTGTTCGACCTATCAAGCAAGCTCAATGTAGTTTTAACCATAACTTAATTTTCTAAATCAAGATTGAGGTCAATAAGTTCATTGAAGTTGGCTTTATTCAAAAAGTCATATATCCTACTTATGGTGGCATGAGGACTCGTCAATAGGAAACAAAGTGGAGAGATTATAAGAGCAATTTGTCTTAAAATCCTTTTTTTCAATGGTCAACCATAATACTAGCCTTAAAAAATGAATAACCCAAAATAGTTTTCCTAAACTTCCTCTAAGTACTCCTATATTATTATATTCGACACTGTAATAAAAAGAATATGAAAATAAAAAACTTTTTAACATGGTATCAGAGCAAAATCTTGAGACTTTTACTACAAAAATTTCAAAACTGATCGGAAACCATGGTAGAACCAACTGATGAGGTGAAACACAACAGCAACTATAGAAACCCCATCTTAAAAGATTTGATGGCAAGGATGATGGAGTTTTTAACCAGAAATCAGTATCAACCACACGCACCAAGCAATGATTTATTCTCTACACAAATCAGCATTAAGTTGGATGGCACCAACTATGCCTTATGGTCCCAAGTTGTTGAGATGTATATCTCAAGCAAAAACAAATTGTGATATATTAATGGAGACTTTCCACAACCTCAACAAATAGACCCAACATTTCAAAAATAAGGAATTGAGACTGCAATTGTAAGGGGTGGTTGATCAACTTTATGGATGCAACCTTGATCAACAATTTCATTCACTTTCCAACTGCAAAAATAGAATGGGATTCTATTGTTACAACTTATTTTGATAGGACTAACACATTCCAAGTGTATGATCTATGAGACGAATGGTTAGAATGAGACAAGTTGGAAGATCCATTGAATATATTACAATGATAACTTCAAGGCTTGTAGAGAGAAATTAACTTTCGTCATCCTAATTTGATGGAATGTGTTGTTGATATATAGAAATATAATTCCATCTTAAAAGAAGATAGAGTATGTACCTTCCTTGATGGATTAGAGGACCAACTGGACAAGATTCAAAGTGATGTGTTGTAGTTGAAACCATTTCAACAGTTGAACAAGCTTATGCTTATGTTCTACGAGAAGATATCAGGCATGCAATAATGATAACAAGCATAAAAACTACAATTGGTGTTGTTATGGCTTTAAATGAATCAAGATAAGATAGCAATAACCACCATAAAAAACAAGGTCTCTTTCTATGAGTAATGGAAAGTTAAATGCAACCTCCAAGGCTAAAGTACAATTAGAAAGAGGGGGTGTACTCATTTTGGAAATATGAATCCTACCCATGAAACTTGTTATAAGTTACATGGGTATCTAGACTAGTAGAATGAACTTAAGGCATGAAAACATTGTGAAGCCGCTGCCTCTGATGGCGACTTGGGTAAGGTTGCCTCAATAATTGCTGAAACTCAATTATCCTTCACTTAACAAGTAGAATCTTCAAGTGATTTAACAACTCTTAATAATCAAGGTAACTATGGTCAAGCATTACTTAACTCTAACAAACGTGATGATAGTGATTGGATGATTGACTCAAGGGCAACCAACCACATGACATTCAACTCCAATGACTTTTCAGAGATCACTCAACCAAGGCGAGCGAGTATTGCTAATGCTAATAGTGTCACATATCTAGTAATAGGGGCTGGAACTGTTGCTTTATCACCCTTTCTTTCTTTATCTCATACTTTACTAATTCCATCTCTCTCAAATAAATTGTTGTCTATAAGCCAAGTTACTACGAAACTTAGTTGTGTGGTACTTATATATCTTACTTTTTGTCTTCCTCAAGATATTCTCACCAAAGAGGTCATTAGGCATGGTACTAAGAGGGGGGTATTGTGTTACATGGACGACTTTAGTACGAGTAGAACAAATAACATGCAACATACGACTAGTGTTAAGGAGAGACAGATTTGGCTATGGCATTGTCATTTGGGGGATCCGTCATTCAGTTATGTAAAGCACTTGTTTCCTGACTTATTTTTAAATTTACATAATTCAGATTTTAAATGCAATACGTGCATTTTAGCCAAAAGTCATAGAGTTCGTTATCCAATAAGCTTAAATAAAAGTGATATCCCTTTTTTCTTAATACATTCAGATGTGTAGGGACCCCTCCTACTTCTACTAGAATTTGTTGGTTTGTGACATTTGTAGATACTTGGCTTTACTTGTTGAAACATAAAGGTGAGGTACTTAGTGTTTTTTAATCTTTTTCATGTAATGATTCTAATCCAATTTGCAACTAAAATTAAAATACTTCTTTCCGACAATGGTGGTGAATATGTTAATCAACAATTTCAAGCTTACTTCAAGAGCCATGGTCTTCTACATGAAATTTCATACCTTCAAATCCCACAGTAAAATGACGTCGCTGAAAGGAAGAATCATCATATCTTAGAGATAGCATGTGCGCCATTGATGAGGGCAAATATACTTAGTAAGCACTAGGATGACGTTGTTGCCATGTCAGCACATTTATTGAATCAGATGCGTTTGGAAGTCATAAATTTTAAAACTTACAAGTGTTTTCTAATCACGTTTCCTTGCCCACTATTTTGCTAATTCCCCCCAAAGTTTTTGGTTGTATCGTTTTTGTTCATTTTCATAAAAATCAACAAACTAAACTATATCCTTGCGTAGTCCGTTGTATTTTTTGGGGGTACACCGTACATAAAAAAAGCTATCATTACTATGACCTTACCACCAAGTGCACTTATGTCACTATGGATGTTACCTTTTTAGAGTTAAACGCCTTTTTCCATCATCGGTATCTAATTCATCTCTTTAGAGGGAGATATGAGATGAAATGCAGAATTGGACAAGTTTGAATGGTTAGGATTTGAAGAAAGTTCAGCACTAATTTGTAATGGAGATGGAATGATAGTCGGCGAGGAAATGAATGGTAATGTTGATATCTCTCCAAGAATGGATGCCAATATGTCTCCAAGAGTTAAATCTATGTCATCTGAATTTGAAAGAGTTGAATCTATGTTATTTGAATCTGAAAATGAAATCCTTTTCTCTTCAATACCCGAAGACCCTTCTCTTGAGAATATTCTTAAGGTAAGCTTTCCCACTACACCTTCATAAACTAATGACTTGGATGCTTCTACTAGTTGTGTTTTACCTTTCAAACATAATCGTGGCAACCCACCAAATAGATACTCTTCAGACTTTGAGGAAAGGAGATCAAAGTATCCAATTACCAATTATGTGACCACTCAAAAATTGTCAGAACCTCTGAAGGCATTTGTGCATACTCTACCCTTATGCCATGTTCCCAACAGAATACAAAAAGCCTTAATAGATCCAAAGTGGGCTAAAGTTATAAAGAAAGAAATGGAGACTTTGCAGAAGACTAAAACATGCACTTTCATCCCATTACCAAAAGGAAAAAAGGTAGTAAAGTGCAAATGGGTTTTTTCCGTTAAACATAAGGCAGATGGATTCATTGACATATATAAGGCAAGGCTTGTGGCAAATGGATATACACAAACATATGGCATAAATTATCAGGAAACTTTCTCACTAGTGGCAAAACTAAATACTGTTATAGTCTTGTTGTCTCTTGTAGTGAATTTAGACTAACAGTTGTATCAGTTTGACGTAAAGAACACCTTTCTCCATGGCGATCTCGAAGAGGAGGTTTACATGGATATTTCACTAGGGTACACTACATCTTCAAAGGCTAAGGTTGTTGTAAGTTACAATAGGCATTGTATGGACTAAACGATCACCTCGGGCATGGTTTGGTCGATTTAGCTTGGCTATGAAAAATATGGCTTCCAACAAAGCAACTTAGATCATATTTTATTCCTAAAACACCAATTAGGAAAAGTAACAACTCTAATAATCTATGTAGATTTTAAGATAGTCTTGAATTCTAGTATGATTAGGATTGTTTAATTCTAATTAAACTAGTATATCTTATTAAAATAGTTTTTAAATCTAGTTGACTAGAATAAAATATCCTAATATATTAGGATAAGATTATTGTACTTGGCCCCTATAAAAGGACCTTATGGGGTTGAAGAATAATCATCACCTAGATTTAGAGAGAGTGATTTAGGTGTACGTGGGATAAGGGTTGTGAATTTGATACTGTTCTTATAATCTCCTGATTTTCTCTTAGTGAATCTTTATCTATTGTTGTGCCTGTGGACGTAGGTCATCAAAAGACAAAATCACGTAAATTCTTGTGTTCTTGTGGGTGTGCTTGATTTCTTTCTTTCTTTATTCTATTAATTTGGTAAGATCTTCGGCAACTCTTTAGAGATAATTCGGCAGTTTCCACAACAGTAACTGATATGATTATTACAAGGGATGACTTGGAAGAAATCTCTAGACTCCAAAAGCAATTGGCAACCAAATTTAAAATGAAGAATCTTGGAGGACTCAAACCTTTTTTGGGAATTGAAGTAGTGAGATCAAGACAAGGCATATTTCTTTCTTAAAGAAACTATGTGCTAGATTTGATGTCTGAAGTGGGATTATTGGACTGTAAGCCAGCTGATATTCCAATTGATCAAAGTCATAAGCTTGGAGAGTGTTTAGATCATGCGCCAATCGTTAAAGAGAGGTACCAATGATTAGTTGAAAAACTTATTTACTTATCGAATACACACTAGGAAATTGCTTACGCTGTAAGCGTAGTGAGTCAATTTATTCACTGTCCTAGTGAATATCATATGGATGTAGTAATTCGGGTTCTTGGTTATTTAAAATTCTCTCCTAGAAAAAGGCTTATGTTATCCAAGAATAATCATCTGAACATTGATGGCTACATAGATGCTAATTGGGTAGGAAATATTTTTGACAAGAAGTCCATTCCGGGCTATTTTACCTTCATAGGAGGCAATCTCGTTACTTGGAGAAGCAAGAAGCAAAAGGTAGTGGCATTATCCAACGCTGAAGCTGAGTTCCGAGGAATGGCCAAGGGCCTTTGCGAACTTCTTGGGCTCAAAAGGTTGCTAACTGAGATTGGCTTTGTTCCTAGCTCCGAAATAAACTTGTTTTGTGACAACAAGGCAGTAATTGATATTTCTCATAATCCAATCCAACAAGATCATACTAACATGTCGAGGTGGATCAACATTTCATCAAACAGAATCTTGAAGCCAAAATAATCAGATTTCCATTTGTTAGACCTGAAGACCAATTGGCAAACATACTCTCGAAGGCTCTTTCCAGGAAAAACTTCTACAACTCACTTGACAAGTTGGGCATTGGAGACATGTATGCAGCAACTTGAGGGGGAGTGTTGGCCATTAGGAAACAAAGTGGAGAGATTATAAGAGCAGCTTGCCTTAAAATCCCTTCTTTCATGGGTCAACCGTAATACTAGCCTTAGAAAATGAACCGCCCAAAATAGTTTTCTTAAACTTTCTCTTTGTCCTCTTATATTATTGTATTCAACACTGTAACAAAAAGATACGAAAATAGAGAACCTTTTAACAACTTAGATCTCAAAGATTGTTCTAGTTAGAAAGAAGAAGGTGTGTACACAAAATTTCTGTTTATGCTACATTCAGTGCAAATCAAATTTAAGTTGGATTGAGGTTTAATTAAACAAGTGAGCATAATTAATCATTTGACTATTAACTGTTGAAATATGATGTGAAGAATGAGTCAACTCAGATGGTCCAAGTCTATAATCACCGCTTCACCACAACTAAATCGTGTTGAAAAATTAGAGCTTTTAAATTTTGATAAGAAGAGAAAGGAAGAAAAAAGGAGAAGAAGGAAGAAATATACTCATAGCTTTTCCTGCATACTAAACGAAAAACAAGAATGTAAGTAATGGGGAATAGTTCTATCGGCTTAGTTTTATTAGCTCTAGCTCTACTATCTTATTTTTGCCTACAATTTGGCACTGCTTTAGACGCTATCACACCATCCAATTCCATCAAAGATCCTGAAGTTATAATCTCCAAGAATGGAGTTTTCCGCTTGGGATTCTTCAACCTTTCTGATTCTACCAATCGCTATGTAGGGATATCGTACAATCACATACCTGTACAAACTGTGGTATGGGTAGCAAACAGAAACAAGCCTCTCAAGGACTACTCTGGGATGGTGAAGATATCCGAGGATGGCAACCTTGTTGTTTTGAACGGACAGGAGGAGATTCTTTGGTCATCAAATGTTACAAATCTGGTTTCTAATACAAGTGCCCTGCTTTTAGACTCTGGAAACCTTATCCTGAAGAATGATGATGATATGGGAATGAGCATTTGGGAGAGTTTTCAAAATCCTTCTAATTCCTTCATTCCCACCATGAAGATTAGTACTGATCTAAGAGCGGGTCAGAAAGTGCAGCTGTCATCCTGGAAAAGCCCTTCTGATCCATCTGACGGTAACTTCTCTATTAGCCTTGAGCCTCTCAACATTCCAGAATTCATCATTTGGAACAATAATCAGCCATATAGTCGGAGTGGTCCATGGAATGGTCGGATCTTTATTGGTTTAATACATATGAATTCTGTTTATCTTGATGGATTCTATCTTGTTGCAGATGACCAAAAAGAAACCTATTATCTTAGTTATGCTTTTTCTAATAAGTCTATGCTGTTATATTTTGAAATTGATTCTCAAGGAAAAATGGTAGAACGACATTGGGATGCAGGGAAGGGGGACTGGGAAAACAAGTTTCCTCTTCCGGAAAATGATTGTGACGTTTATGGAAAGTGTGGAGCATTTGGTAGCTGTGATGCAAAGAAACCATCAATTTGCAGTTGTTTAAGGGGGTTCAAGCCGAAGAATAGGGAGGAATGGAATAGAGAGAATTGGACAAGTGGATGTGTTAGGACTACCCCTTTACAGTGCCAAAAAGTAAACAGTGGCAGTGAAGTAGGCAAAGAACATGGGTTTTTGAAGCTAGAGATGATGAAAGTGCCAGCCTTTCCAGAGTGGTCATCTGCACTTAAAGGTAACTGCGAAGATCAATGCTTGAAAAACTGTTCATGTGTGGCTTATGCATATGACGCTGGCATTGGTTGTATGCTATGGAGCGGGGATTTAATTGACATACAAAAATACTCCAGTCGTGGAGTGGATCTTTACATTCGTGTGGCATCTTCAGAACTTGGTACTTTGTTTTAATTTCAATCCGATGGTCGTTACACAAATGCTAGAAGTTAAAAGTTTGATGTTCTCTGTATCCTGTGAAGAGTTGGAATCTTCTCTATTCTGTTTTGTCTTCATAAATCAATTCACTGCTGTTCTCAATTTGCAGATAAAAAGAAAGACACAAGTGCAGTTATTATTATTGTAGCAATGATCGGGGTCATAATCATCTTTACAATCTCTACATTTTTCTTGTGGAGCTGGATGGCTAAATATAGAGGTAATTTGTCCATCTTTGCTGGTAGTCAAATGTCAAATGTAGACCATTGTTGTTCTAATCATCTTTACTGGAAGACAATTTTTTAGGTAACTGTCAAATGTCAATTCAATGCTTCTCACTGTTTCTATCTCAGACAGGAAACAGAAAACCAAAGAGAAGCGGCTATTCAACATAGGAAAATCCGTGGAAAAATGTACTATTGACAATGTGGTTGCAGAAAATTTAATTGAAGTCAAACTCCAGCAGCTACCGCTATTCAATTTTGAGGAACTAGCAACTGCAACAAACAACTTTCATCTCACAAAAGAGTTGGGAGAGGGTGGTTTCGGTCCAGTGTACAGGGTAATCGTCCATTTTCAGCAAACATATTATAGTCTGTTGAATGACTTTCTACTACGTTGCTGAAGTTTGACAAAAAATGCAAAATTTTGCTAACCGAGCTAATTTTTCTGTCCAGGGAACATTCCAAGATGGAAAGGAAATAGCAGTGAAGAGATTGTCAAGAGCCTCTGGCCAGGGATTAGAAGAATTTATGAATGAGGTAGTGGTGATTTCTTAACTCCAACATCGAAATCTTGTTAGATTGCTTGGCTGCTGTGTTGAAGGAGAGGAGAAGATGCTAGTCTATGAGTATATGCCCAACAAAAGCTTGGATGCTTTTCTCTTCGGTTAGAACATGCTAGTCCCTTTTCTATCATTTTCCTTTATAGAATCATGTAGCCATACACGTTTATTATGCATCAGAATATGTTCAAGATAAATCCATTATAAAGATTAATTGGTCAACTTTGTTTTAGTGATTTGGCTATAGCAATACATGGTTAATTTTGGTTTTATCATTTTTTTTAGATCCAATCAAACAAGAAGTCTTGGATTGGAATAAACGCTTCACCATTATCGAAGGAATTAGCCGGAGTTTACTTTATCTCCGTAGAGATTCAAGACTGAGGATTATACATAGAGATCTAAAAACAAGTAATATTTTACTGGATCAAGAGTTAAATCCAAAAATTTCAGATTTTGGGATAGCAAGGATTTTTGGAGGGAATGAAAATCAAGCCAACACGAAAAGGGTGATGGGAACTTAGTAAGTTGAAGTTTCTCTAATCAACTAATTTTTCTTTTTCATAATACACTACTAGTACACATGTGTGTAAAATATGGTATAAATGGTGTTTTTTTAATGTTAAAATATAGTGGTTATATGTCTCCTGAGTATGCAATGCAAGGACAATTTTCAGAGAAATCCGATGTATTCAGCTTTGGAGTTACATTACTAGAGATTGTTAGCAGAAGAAAAAACACAAGCTTTTATGACAATCAGCATTCTTTTAGCCTTTTGGGATATGTAAGTCTACATAATGATTGCCTCATATTATGGCCCAATTAGTGCTAATTTTGAAACGTCTAATACAGTTATCTCAATCTTTTGTGTTTTCAGGCATGGAAATTGTGGAAGGAAGACAACATTTTAGGTTTAGTAGACATGGAGGTTTCTGATCCGAGCTATGATGAGAAAGAAATTTTGAGATGCATACATGTGGGATTGTTATGCGTTCAAGAATTTGCTAAAGACAGGCCTACAATGTCAAGAGTAGTTTCAATGCTTAACAGTGAGATTGTGGATCTTCCTCCTCCAAAACAACCTGCTTTCACTGAAAGACAAATTAACCAAGATGTTGAGTCCTTCCCAAGTAATGAAGATAGATTTTCGGTGAATGATGTAACTATTACAGACTTTGATGGCCGATAAGAAGATAGATTGATGGTACGTTAAGCAACCTAAAACATATGAGAGATTTCACATAAACAATTGCATGCAAGTGTTAGGCTACAGCTTGGCTCAATTAAAAAACCCAACCCTCAAGCTGAGGCGAGCTGTTTTTTTTTTATATATGTGTGCCCACTCGAATGACAATCTAACTATTTAAACTCAATTTGATTAAACTGATTAACATCAATTGAAGTAAAATGTTCGAATTTAACTTGAGCATGAGTTAGACTCTAATTAAAACTTAAATAAAATTAAAAAAAAATGTGAATATATTTATATTATATGTACTGCCACTAATCCAGTACAGCAATGTGACCAAATAGTATGCCTATTTACAGAGTAAATGGCAGCAAACTATATTGGAAGCAATGTCAACTTACTTTACTTAAAAACCATAAGAAAGTTAGAACATACATAATAGTTATATTAAGAAATAAAAAGAAAATCTTGTTTGGCCGTCAACAAGTGACAAGAAATCCTCTCTCGTTTATTATTATCTTTATTCTTTCTTATTTTTTCCATTTGGCTGGAATCATACTCAAACAGTTCCCCCTATCCTTTGCCTAATTATCAGAACTTATATTGAAGAGAATATGAAATTTTTTAAGGCAACATACAATGCCTTAGCTTTGGAGGGATCAGCAAGCTCAAACCCATGGAAACCCCCTTCAACAAAACGACTTACCACTCGAATTTCCTTCTTCTTTATCATCTTCACCAACTCAATTTGACGGTCTATCAATTGGTCCCCATCGCACCCGGTGACAAATACCCTCCATCCTAGCCTCTTGATCCTCTCCAAAGCTGTAGATCCATGGGCTACTGTTGGATTGCAAAACTCATGGTCACGGTTAACGCCAATAGGCAAGGACAACTCCCACATCAAGTCGCTATCGCATGGAGAAAATATGGGATCATTAATTGACCTGAACTCTGATTCAGTCCTTTCAACCCCACCAAAGAAAGGTTGGTGCAATATTAGCCCTTGGATCTTCAACGGCGACAGACTGTCAACTTGTTCAGCTGCGCGTAGTCCTAGATGATATGCAATGTTCCCACCTGCACTACCACCCATCAAGAAAATCTGGGAGAAATCAGCATAATTTTCCAACCAATTGTCATGGCTGGTTTTGATCCAGGACAAGGCTTCCATGGCATCATCGTATGCCGCTGGCAACCGATGCTCTGGAGCCAGGCGGTAGCTAGCTGATACGACGATGACAGAGAGTTCACTAGCCATATTGGAACAAAATTCATGAGACATGGTTTCATCTGGACTGAAAAGAATGAACCCTCCACCATGGAAGTGCACCAAAACCGGCAGCTTCTTAGCGGATGTGGAACTGTGATCGAGGGCTTGCTTGGGTAGGAAAATTCGAGCCCAAGTATTGTTTGAGTAGTTGATGGGGATGTCCCTAGAGAGAACTGCTGTGGAGTCATCGGAAGATTCTGGTTTGGCTGGAGTTCTACCAAAAATGTTAAGGCGAGTTAGCGTTCCATCGGGGTTAAGGGTGATTTGAAGGCGTTTGAATGGATCAGAGATGGAACTGGAAGGGATGGTCTGCGTTGACATTGTACTCAGTAATTCTGTTGGAACTCCTCAGCTTTATTGTAGTATTTATGGTAGTATAGTTCTCTGAGAAGGGTTGGATTGGGCCAAATTGACGTTCTTGGTGAGGTTTCATGTGTGGCTTACGTTACAAGAAAAGAAAAAGGGGTTTGTGATGTGTAAACGAAGAAATAATCATTTAATTATACCTAACTTTGGTGAATTGATGGAAATAAAAGGTCATCAGCTACATAGATCACAGGTTCAAGTGTTTCTATTATCCAATGAAGTCAAATTGAAGAAAACTTATACTACAATAAAATAGAAAAGAAAATATTTTCCATTAATACAGAATCTTATTTGATAGCAAAATGTAATAGTTTCAACACATTTGGACATATATTTTAATATATATATATATATATATATATTATATTTGTTATTTGAAAATGAAATTAAATCATATTATATGATTTAGATTTACATCTCCGGATAAGGTACACATATATTATGTTATATGATATGATCTGATTTTATTTTATTTTATTTATAATATTTTTTAATTAAATTAATTATCACGTTGTGCATGTTATGTCATAATAATTGAGAAGTACATGTATAGATAATGGTCAACAACTTTTAAATTAGTAAGAGTACAAAAAAATTGATTTTCTTTTTCATTGGGACAAGGTTATTTAAGCGTGTAATTATAGGTATCTCAATTATATCGACAACAATAATTACGATGATTTTTTTAATTATAATTAAGATTATTTTAATGGTTAAAAACCAAGTATTTCTTGTCATTCAGCATGCTCATAACACTCCCTATATCAAACACTTTGATATTTTGGCAGACATTCTTAGATCAAACACTATATTATTTCTTACAAAAAAACTTATCAAAATAATAAATATGTATTGAAAAACGTGTAATAACCAAGTATTTCTTATGATTTTATAAATATATAAGTTGCACCAGCATCAAATACTTTGTTATTAATAAGAAAAACTTATCAAAATAGATGCTTTGCATTGAAAAACGTAAAATATATGCTTTTATTTTGTCAAAACATTTCTTCCTTGTAAATTTATATATTTATAGGTTCATCCCATAAGAAAGACTTTGTTTTTATAACAAAAAACCTGTCAATGTAAAACGTTTACTTTGAAAACGATGTAATATATTTTTTTTTTTGGCACTAAATCAAGTGCTTCTTATAAGTTTTCAAGAATATAAGTTCCACCAGCATCAAACACTTTGCAATTTTTGCTAAAAAAAAACTATCAAAACAAAAAGTTTGCATTTGAAAGCATATAATAGATACTTTTCCTTCACACAACCAAGTATTCCTTGTCATTTTACATGTAAATAAGTTCTTCCCACATTTAACACCTTGTTATTTTTGTGAAAAATCTATCAAAATAATAAGTTTGTATTGGAAATTGCAATAGATGGTTTTCCTTCCCACAGGACCAAGTATTCATTTTGATTTTACATGTTTTGAAGTACTCCCACAGCAAATATTTTGATATTTTCACGAAAAATTTATCAAACAGAAAGTTTACATTCAGAAATGTAAAATATATGATTTTCCTTGACACAAAACCACATCTTCCTTATGGCTTTACATGGTTGTAAGTTCATGCCACAAAAAACAATTTCTCATTATTACAGAATACCAATTGATATAGCAAGTTTGCATTGGGATTTATGAAGTAGTTGCTTTCCTTTCACACAAATCCACTTATTTCTTGGGGGTATTACATGGTTATAATTTTGTCCCGCAAGAAAAACTTCGTTATTATAAAAAAAAAAAAACTTATCGAAATAGAAAGTTTGCTTGAAAAATAAGATATAGATGCTTTTATTTTGCACGAAACCAAATCTTCATTTGATTTTACGTGTTTGTAGATTCATCCACAACAAACACTTTGTTATTGTCGCATAAAACCTATCAACATCGAAGATTCGTATTGAGAAACACGAAATCTATGCCTTCTGATGGCATAAAATCACCTACTTACTGTGGTTTTACATATTTATGAGCTCATCTCACAGCAAACACTTGGTTACTCTTACAAAAACCTACCAAAAGAGTATGTGTGCATTGCAAACAATCTATTAGATGCTTTTCTTCTCATAAAAACAAGTATACCTTGTGATTTTTCATGTTTATAAGCCCTTTGTGCATCAAGCACTAAGTTATTTAAGTAGAAACCTATTGTTGCTACGTGCAAGTCCAATAACCCATCCGCCTCAACAAGAAAGCGTGGGAGTCACCACTAATCTTTTTATAAGGTGTGATTGATCATTTATTAAATTCATTCTACATAACATGGTCTTAAATTGATTTTAGATTCGTTTAAAGAACAAAAACTTGGTCTACGAATTTTGAAATTGGGTTTGAAAGTATGGTTACGCATGAGGAAAGATTAACACCTCATGACGCTCGTTTTACAAACAATACCATTTAATCATAGGTTATCTTATTTTAACCTTAATTTTTAATTTTATTCTTATATTTTCTTAATCATTATTCATTATTTTATTTTTAATTTTATTCATGACCTAAAGTCCTTTATTCGGTTTATTTGTATGATTTACACGTGTTGCAAATATGAAATGTAGGGTATAAATCTCAATAAATATCAAATGAACACAATTTATTGAGAATATCTCCCGAATCTACCCATTATACTGATGGGACCTAGAATACTCTCTCACCTAAGGATTTACTCAAGAAAACTCGTTTTCGTAAGCTTATCAAAAAATCCTATTATCAAGATAAACATTTGCGAATAGAAACGTTTTCATGTAATGCAAACCTTAATACAAGTAAAAACTTCTTATTAAGAACATTCTCTGAGCCCTCCATCATACTGGTGGAACCCAAAAATATTCTTTCACCTAGAGAATTTTTCAAAGGAACTCGCCTTTCGCAAGCTTTTTCGAAAAGTCCTATCATGGGGGCCTCAACTCGTGTACAAAATATATTTAAATGGATGCAAGGACAAATAAACAACGTGATCGTGACATGTAATAGCTTTCAATATTTATCATCTTTTACATTATATATCTAGGATTGTTATTATTATTTTTCATTTTTTAATATCTTTTATTAATATTTAAAAAACATTTTGTTTGAATTAAGATATTGAAACTCAAAATTAAAACCTTCTCACAATACTGTTAGAGTTCAAATCAAATCTCCCACCTAAGAAAATTAACCCGAGATTACAACTTCTCACGGCTCGGGTAAAAATTCCCTCTTTGATATAATCCAAATAATATATTTTGTATTATCAAATACTTCATTATTTCTTAGAATAATAAATATTCTATATTTTATTTTATTTTTTATTTGTTTCTTTTAGATATAAATGTTCTATGTTTCTATTCTAAGCTAACAATTTCCTATATTTTCATGTTACTAATTTAATGTAATACTTGGATGAAAAATATTGAGACTTAAAAAATTAAAGCCCTCTCATCATACTAATAGAGCTTTAGTTAAATCTCTTACCTAAAAAAATTAATCTGTGATAGTATAGTGACTTCATGCATCCTAGGTAAAAATTTTATCATCAATATAACCCAAATAATATATTTCCTATGTTATTGTGTTTCCTTTATGCATAAAAATCCTATTTTTTTCTAATTATGAATATTCTATAATTCAATTTCTAAGCTAATAATATTTTATTTTCTATTAACTAATTTAAAGTATCCTTCACTGTTATTATTATTACTAAATTTTTTATATATTAATACCCATAACATTACTTATGAATATATATAAATATATATTGAGTTTCACAATTGCTGAAAGGAAAATTTTTTTTAGGATTTTATTTTCTCTATTTTTTTTTTTTTTTGAGATCTCTTTTTATAAGCAAAGGTACTATTGGCAGTTGTATGCTGCCAATGGCAACATTTTTGGGTTTGGCAGTTTGACTTTTTGGCAGTTTAACTTTTAAAATTGACTTGAATTCTTCACCATTTGAGGGAGGGGGATAAGAGAGGTAAATTCTAAAAAAAAAAAAGACGTAGCTAAAATTGGCAAACATTAAGAGAAAGAAGAGCCGATCCAACTTGGAAAAGGAAAAGATTGATTACGTGCCAGTTTAGCCTTAGTTGGCTACCACGGCAGTTATTTCCAATTTCCCCCTATTTGGAAAAAGAAAATTATTTATTATATTTATTTATTTGTTTTTGATAATTTTTTTAGTTTTGGACTTGCTAGCCTTATGGTCTTAGAAGCCCATTGGGAAACTATGAAAACTTTTTGTGGGCTTTCGAGACATAGGGATGCCCAACAGAAAATTAAGCACAATAACATTTCTTAAAAAGAAAAATCAAAATAAAAATGAAAGTAAGAATTAAAATCACAAAAGTCATAAAAAAAATGGCATCTACACCTATCAAAATCATAAGGTTGCACCAGGAAATAAGAATATCAAAGAGATATCAAGTCATTTACCTTATTTGTTATAACTAGAAATTAAAAAAACTCATTATTGAAATCATTTTAAAGCTTGAAGATGATAAAAACAAACTAATAACAACGCTTTACCTGATTTGCTAAAATTAAAAATTAAAACCCAATCATTGAAATCTTTTTGAATTTTGAAGATGATTAAAACACACTAATACCAGAAATTGAGAGATTAGAGAATCGTGCTGATAATATATTATGAAATAAAACTTCAAATAACAACTATAAAAGAAAGTATTTAAAAGGAGTAAAAAGATCTTATTCAAGTATGTATTTACAAATGAAGTGAGAGACTTATTTATAAGCTAATAACCCCTTATCTAAATATAATTTACAAAATGAAGATAATACTAAGATATTAGATGGATGTATTAAATCTTAATCTTGATCCAATCTAATCTAATCTACATCCAAATCTAGATATATATAACATAAATTGATATTTATAAAAATATTCATAACACTATTCAAATAGTCATGTTATTTAAAAAATTTACAAAAATTTTCCCTTTTTTTATCTTTTTTAATTTTTTTCATTATTTTTGTATATTTTCCATTCTAACAATACCAGAAACAAAAATAATGACAAAAATTGGGTCACAAAAGTTGACATGATTTTTTTATTTTATAGGGGTAGTGACCATCTATTAAATATACTCTTTTATTGCATAATGATAGAAAGACACATAGGGCAATGAAGTTATGTGACCACCATAACCTGATTTAACTGATTGGGTCATTTACATTATTAGTTGTGATGTGTGTAAGTAATGTAAACTTTTTTAAGAAAGATTTTACAGGTCTTATTGATGGATTATATCACTATATATTCATATTTTGGTAAAATACAAAAAATTTCTTAAATTTGATTAAATATACACTCATTTCAATACTCTTTTATCTCCTTGAGGTTTTATTGAAATTCTCTTGACAAAGTAATGATTTTAGTAATAAGTCAACTTTAAATCAAAAAAATAGATATACTCCTTTTTTTTTATTTATTTCTCCAATTCATTTTTTTCTTTTGTTATCTCTTTCTTTTTTTTTTCTAAGACTGTTGTTTTTAATTAAAAATGGTCAAAATACTTGAGAGGTCCTTATACTCATGTGTTTTGTTCAATTTAATTCTATTTCTCCAATTTGAAGCAATTTAGCCCCTCGATTTTGAAAATTGGTCCAATTTAATCCTCCCTCTAATAGCATCCATTTTAATCGTTAAATAAAATGATGTAAATGCTGACATGGCATGTTAAGAGGCTACCACGTGACATGTTAAGAAACTGCACATCACTCTCTTCTTCTCCAAAAAATAATGTGCTTTTATTAAGGTTAAAACTAAGACCTTTAACAAGAACACTAAACTCCTTACCATCATGCCTAAACTCTTATTTTCAATAAGTTTTACTTTTATTTTCTTTCATTCTTTTTCTTTCTTATTTTTTCCTGAAACTATGTTATTTTGGAACCTTCTTACACTCTCCAAATCTTTAGTTATAAAAGTATCTTTTTCTCATTTTTTTCCTTCCATTCTCTCTTTCTACCTTTTCTTTCTCTCTCTCTCTCTTATATTTAGAGTTTTATAGTTAGGGTTTTTGAGAGTGTAAAAAGGATCCAAAACGACGTAGTTTTAGAAAAAAAAATAAGAAAGAAATATAGAGAAAAAAAAGTAAAAAATTATTAAAAGCAAGGACTTACATATGATAGTAAGGAGCTTAGTATATTTACTACAAGACTTGGTTCGAATCTTAGCAAGGCAAGTCATCTTTTGTAGAAGAAGAGAGTGACGTGTTAGTCTCTTGATATGCCACGTGGCTCCAACATGTGTCGCGTCAGCAACTTCAGTCTTAATGCTAATGTGGTAGTGCCACATCACTTTGATATGCTGATGTGGCATTGCCACATCACCTAACATGCCATGTCAACAATCCAAACTTAAAAGGATGATGTGGCACTGCCACATCGGCATGTGAAGGTGTCATGGCAGTGCTACGTTAACATGTTGCTACCCCACACCACCACGTCAACAAAAATGTGGCACATCACATCATCCTATTTAACAGTTAAATTGAATGATGTTAGAGAGAGGAACTAAAGTAAAGTAATTCTCAAAATCGAGAGACTAAATTACTTCAAATTGGAGTAAAGGGGTTAAATTGAACAAAACAAATAGGTACAGGGACCTTCCAAGTATTTTGATCATTAAAATATTATGACATTTAATCAACTTAAATACAGTTGAAAATTTAATGAGTATTCATATTTCACTTTACAAAGTTGAGGAGCACTTCAATTTTGTATTTAAATGTTCAAGGTATAGTTAAGTTATAACTATTCAAGCTTTCTTCTCCCATCATAAATTTTATCTTTTCTTCAATCCTAGTGTTCTTCTTCACCATTATTTGCACCACACATCTTTCAAAGGAAGCAAATAAGTAAAAAATTTATGGTATAATATATAAAAAAGTCCTTAAATTATTCAAAAAAATTCAAATAAATTTGTATACGTTTATTACATTCAATCAAGCTATTGTACTTTTATTTTGAGTTAAATAAGTCTTTATATTTTTAGTTTGAGTCAAATAAGCCCTTATAACTAATAATTAATTTAGTGTTTGTTTGGTCTTATTTTTTTTAGCTTATTTATTTTTTAAAAACAAAAGCCATGTTAAGGATTTTGAAAAGCTCTTAAAAAAAAGCAAGTTTTTTTTTAAAGAACAAAATCTAAGAAAGAAAGAGATTTCAGGAAAAGCTACAAAGAAAGGCTTTCTTTTTTCTTCTTTTAAAAACATGCCAGCTTTTTAGAAAAAGTTTTCTTTTTATTTCAAAAATGTCCTTATCTATTAAAAATAATCTCGACATTTCCTTCTAAAATTTACCCCACTTTCTCAATCGATATCCCTTTATGGTAATTTTAATTAAAATTAGAGTTTATATAAATTGTTTTGCCAATCAACATATCTATAAAAAAAGAGTTTATAAAAAAGTAAATTTACGAAACAATTTTAACTTAATTTTAAAAGATATTATCTTTCATAAAAGCTTTATAATAGTTTTAAGTTAAAAATAGCCAAGCCAAACAAGCTCTTAGTCAAAATGTCATTTGTCATTTTATGCCACGTGGCACTAACGTAGCATGCTAACATGTCATAATTAATGATAATGTGGTATGTTGATATATCATAATTAATGATAAGATAACATGCTAATTTGGTATGATAATATGACTATATGGCATTTTTCACTTTTCATATTAACGCTATGTCAATACCATGTGGATATAAAATGATAAGTGACATTTTAACTAATGATAATTAGTTAATCATTAGTCATAAAGACTTATTTGATTCAAAAAAAAAAATACAAAAGGCTTAATTGAACGCAATAAAAGAATAAAAGCTTATTTGAATTTTCTTGCACAGTTTAAAGATTTATTTGAGTATTACGCCAACTTTTTTTGAAGAATTATACATAAACTCGGTAACTTTTTTAGATTACAAATATATGATTCTATTTTTGTTGAGATTGGTTATGTTATTACTGATGTAACATACTAATTATTTATTCATTTTAAATTATTTATAACCAACGACAGATCTAGACATTTAATTTTAGAGTGATCAAACTAATGCTATAAGTTTTTATCAACTCTATTAACATGTTATATTATCATATTCAATGATTTAAGTCTGAAATTAAAACATATACATAAATAGAAAGCTAAATTATTAAAAAATAATATAAAAATATCTTAAAAAATTACAATGAAGGCTTTGAGACCATAAATATTGAAGCCTTATAATTTTTTACTCAGTGAATTTAAATTATGAACATAAAAAATTAGTCAATGAGGATTAATTACTTTAGTATATTAAAATTTTTTAAAAATTGACATATAAGATATAGTAGAACATAGATTTATTAAAAAATAAAAAATAAGGAAGCCACAAAATTAACTTGAGTATTTATCATTTGATTTTAGTTAGAAGAATAATATATGTTAATGTGCATGTGTTTTTTCCTAATATATGACAAATTTATTAATTTTAAAAGTTTAATTTAAAAATCATTTATGATGAGCAAATCAAATTAAAGAGTTGTGATTTTAGTAATAGTATATGCAATTCTTTTTTGTTGTACATTATGAATAGACGAGAGTTATAAAAATAATGAATATATATAAAACAATAAATTTAAATTTTGGGGGGCTTAACTAATTTATTTATAGAAAAAATAAATTCTTTTGAGAAAATAATATATGTATAGAAAAATTTTCAAATTTTTCAAGGGGGGCATAGCTCCTTGGTCTCTATAACATTGATTACGATATTACTTTTTTAATTTTTAATTTATACTTTTATACTAATTTTTTAAAAACAAAAATAAATAGCAAAATTATCAATTAAAAAAATATCAAAGTGTTATGAATAAATATGTGAATGTCCATTATATTATGACCCAAGCAGTGCAGATTAAGTCAAATAGCCTAATAGGTAAGATACAAAAAATGTAATATGATTTGAACTTTTAGATAAAATTAGATTAGTACTATGATTTATGGGGTTGTTAGCCTATAAATAGACCATTTCACTTCATTTGTAAAGATATACACTTTAATAAAATCTCTATTCTCCCCCCCTAAACACTTTCTTTCTCCTCTTTAATTATTCTTTCAAGTTATCTTTATTTTTTCTTTTAAGATTTATTTCAAACACGTTATCAACACGATCCTCTCTGACCTCTCAAGTTTTGGAATTATTTTGTTTTCATCATCTTCAAACTTCAAAAGGATTTCAACGATTCAGTTTTGATTTATAGTTTTTGAAATACCCCATACTTTGATATGGTGATAAATAAAGCTTATCGGATGTTAATTGAGGTCAATTATAATGTTTAAATGTGAAGAAATACGAAAGGAGTAGTTTCGGATAAAATGATTCGCACGCGAGAAAATAACAATAAAATAATAATAATTTTATCGAAGGAGAATTTGTGAGATAAAAGGGGATTCGGAAGTCGAGTGAGGCATAATAACGTATTTTAGGTACTAAGGAGACAAGATAAAATTTTTAGAATAAAATAATATTTTATTAATTAAATAATATTAAAATATTAATATTTAACCGAATGTCGAAATCAGTCATGAAGAAGGATCATATGGTTGATCCAAGTGGGGGAGAAGAAATACAAGTGAATTTTTGTAGAAATAAGCGACAAAAGTGAAATACGCGTGTTTTATTAAGTCGAACCAACGCGAATAAGTAAACATTTAAATATTGTGGTAATACCGCGTTGAGGTGCAATTTTTATATTTCGGTGGTACACGCATAGAGAAAGGAAGTTAGATAAAAATTAAAATTTTTAGACGTATTAAAAGGATCGAATTTAACATATAAAAGTTAAAGGATATGTAATGGAATTAATGAGAGAAATAAAATGAACATATAGTAAAGTAATAATAGTATAAATATATATATATATATATATACATATTAGAGAACCAACATGGGCAGCCGCCCATGTGGTCAATAAAATAGTCAAAGACTCTTTACTTGGTGAATTGGAGGGGGGGCTGGCCATGTGAAGCAACAAGTGAAGGAAGAAAAAAAAAACAATTGTGATGTGGCCGACCATATTGGAATAATGTGAAAGTTTGTGGAACATTCATGAAGAAATAATATATATATATATATATATATATATATATATATA
>NC_030856.1:10337219-10342401 GCF_000208745.1 Theobroma cacao | reverse complement strand
TGTTTTGATTATTAATTGTTGTTGTTTTGGCTGTAAATTTTTGGAGGGAAAGGTGCAGCTTAGCTGTTAAAATTTTAAGGAAAAACAGAGTAGCATAGCTGCTGATTTTGAAGCAAAAATAAGTAGCCTTAGCTACTGAAAAATTAAAAGTTGAAAGGCAAGAAAGGGTGACCGGTGGTGAGAGGGAGAGAAAGGAAGAGAGTGGGACGGTTTGTGCATGTGAAGAGAAGAAAAAGGAAGACAACAAGGGCTGTTGGACGGTGGGAGAGAAAGAAAGAAAGAAAAGAAAAGAAAAGAAAAGAAAAGAAAGGAAAAGAAAATAACAAGATAGAAAATTGGACATGGCCTAATAAAGGAAGAATGGGCATGACCTAATTAAAAAGAAATGGGAGAAGTCCATGAATAAGAGTCCAAAAACAACAAAGGAAGAAAAAAATTGAAAAGAAAAGGAATGTGGAGATTTGGGCCAACCTAGCTTAATTGGGTAAAATTCTTTACTCTTCTCCATGATTTATTGTGAAATTGGACTATATGGAGGCTAGTTTATTTTATTTAATTATGCATTGGTTAGTTAGTGATATGAAGTAAATTTAAGTTGCTTAGAAGGTTGAAATAGGCACTTAATACCATAAATAAGTTACCGGTGTTAATACTCTAAAGAATTATGTGAACGAAGGATGCAATTAATTATAGTAAAAATATATTAAGATATGAATTAGGTGAGTGGATTTATGATAGAATGAGAGAGAGAAAAGTAGAATTGATTCATTAAATGTATTGAATTTAAATGGTTGCTAGGAAAGCGTGTTGAACGAAGTAGGTGACGGGCAATTAGGTATAATTATACACGTATACGAATCAATAGCGACATAGAAATCTCGTTATTGTGAGGTGAGTAAATTTGCTGTCATTTTAATTATCTAGGGTGGTTTTTAGATGATTTCATGAATTCTATGGAAAAATGGATTTAAAAAGGTAAATTTTCATATTTTATGAATAAATGTGTTTCAATGAAATTAATTTATAAATTGTTTTGAAATTAATAATGATTTTGAAAAATAGAGTACAGAGAGACTGCTATTTGTTGCAATTTGATTGTTAAATTGATTGGCTTATGATAAATCGGGCATGATTGGCTGGTTGGCAATTGTATTGAAATACGGATTGTTTGTTTGCCTTGAAAGGCTGTGAATTACAATAATTGTCATATCATGTTACTGAATTTTATTGATTGGTGGGATAATTATTAGCTTGCTGCAGTAGGCGGGTTCAGTGGACCAGCCTATGAGAGAGGCACAGTAACCCCGTTTATATGTGCTCACTTTGGTTGTAGAGGCGCGTAGGGTAACTCCTGAGGTGATATTTGAGTTCACTTCACGCCAAACCACCACGTGATGGTGAACTCAGCCAACACCAAGGAACGGCTGTGATGTCGAACGAAAAATGTGTTTTATGCGAAATGTAAATTTTTAACAGCCTTGGCGGTCTCGGTAGGATGCCTCTGATCAAGGTGTCCCCGAGGATGGATTTATAGCACAAGCCTGGTTTTATGAGATTCATAAGCCTCCTTACGTATTTTGAATGAAATGTGTTCTAATAATGTGACCCAATTTACGATGATTTACTTTATTGTCTCCATGTACTGAACTCTAGATGTTTATGATGATGTTTGTTTACTCATTGGGATTTTATAATCTCACCATCCTCATTTCCACCCATTTGAGGCTCAGAGTAGGCTATAGATAGCTGGTTCCATCGAGGGATTTCCATTGGATTTGCGTCTCCCAAACTGTAGGTTCATAGTTTCTTTAATTCTGGTTATTATGGGCCCACTTGATATTGTAAATTTAATAGTTTATTGTGCTACAATATGACGAATTTATTTTGTTTTTACGTTTCAAAAAGTATTTACGTATAACTCTAAAATTACTGTTTCTAAGAAAATAAAATATTTTATTGAATACTTTGTTTTATCTTCTTATTATATTCAAATAATTATAATTTCATTTTAAATAAAGGTTTTAGATGCTTAAACTTATTTTTGAATGTGAATTATGCGATTGGTACGTACTTACTACGTTTTCAACTGGTTTCGAAACTTTTAGTGAAAAATAACCAAAATGCCCCTGTGAGACGAAAACTTTTATTTTATCTGTTTTAAGTTGAAAATAGCTCAAAATCCTTTATAACATAATATTTGGCAAAGGTTACTCACCGAGGAAATGAGAAACTGATATTAAGCTTTACGGAGTTTCGGTTGGCATACCAAGATATGAGTGCCCATCGGGCCACCGCGACGATTGTCACGGGCTCGAGGGGAGTTTCGGGTCATGACAGTTTTAGTAAATCAAGTAAGTGTTGCTATTATTTTGTTTTCATCATCTCCAAGCTTTGAAAGAATTTCAATGGTTGATCTTTAATTGTTTTGGTTGTAATAAATCAAGTAAGTGACTTGATATCTCTTTAATATTTTCATTCTCTAAGAATCAACTTTAATATGAATTTTACTATCATATAGTATATATTATATTCTGTACCTTGATTGGAAAGTGAATTTGCTATTATATAACTATTAATGAAAAATCATAATGTCCATTCCCTGAAGTGAATGTGATAAACGAGTTACTAAAAAAAATTATTATAAATTTATCTATTCCCTGAAGTGAATGCAACATCATTTAATAATTATGGTCATGGTCATAAATCTATCTTCATGAGTCTATCTATTCCCTGAAGTGAATGCCACATCATTTAATAATTATGATCATGGATAATAATTTTACTATCAGAATCTAAGAATAATTTTACCATCAGAAGTAAATGGATAATTTTACTATTAGAATCTAAGGATAATTTTACCACCAGAAGTGGATGGATAATTTTGCCACCAAAAGTAGATGGATAATTTTTACCACCAAAAGTAGATGGATAATTTTTACCACCAGAAGTGGATGAATACCGTAACCCACTACTCACCAGAAATGAATAACCCATCAAAAAGTGGATGAATACTTTTAACCCACCAAAAGTGGATGAATAATGAAAATACAAAATGATAAAAATGAGGAATATAGAAAACATATTGTCATTGATGTGGCATGAAATATCATTGGTTACGTACCTATTGTACATCTTGAATTGTATCAAGCATCACCGAAAACTACAACATCTTGTGATGATTTTAATCATGGCCAAGTTGATATAGCACATCAAGATTTTTGTCCACCCTGAAAGAGGAATTGATTATATGATTGGTAATGAAAATATTCATGGTTGATTTTCTTGTCCTGTAAAAGGAATTGATAATTTAATTAGTAATGGGAATATCTGAGAATGAACTTAATAATAATTGGTATATTCAGTATAACTATATCAGAAAGATGCTTTAATATGTTTTCATTATATTTAAATGATATGTTCTTATTATGTGTTTTAATTATATATTTAATGTTATTTCATGTTAACTTGTAAATTTCTTTATTGTATATATTTTATTTTATTGAAGAAAATATAGATAGTTAGCTTGTTGGATCTAAAATCAATAATGTAAATATATGTTTAGCAGACATTACTATAACACATATTATATTTAAAGACAAGAAATATTTTTCCTACTTGACAACAAAAAAAAACCAATGTCAATTCAATATTTGGTAGTACAAGATTAATTGAAGGCTCCAAAAGAGCTAATATTTTACTACTTTGAGGATGTATTATTTTTTATTAAGTCTCAAAGACGTTTATTAAGTTTTAAAAATATTCGTCTGAATAGATGTTGTAATACCCCATATTTTGATACGGTGGCTAATAAAGTTTACGGATGTCAATTGAGGTTAATTACCGAGTTAAAAAAGGGTAATCCAGAAGTGAACCTGTGAAATCTCGATCTCCATAGACACATAACTAGAAGTAGACGCGATAATGCGGACCAGGGGTAATTTCGTAATTTCTCTTGGTGAGCTCCTACGAGTGGGTTTTTTTGATGCTATTAAGGTCTAAATAGGCCTAAGGAATGAATGAATGATGTTTATGATGGTAAATAAATGAAGAAGATAAAAATAATGATAATTTTTACGGTAGGGGCAAAATGGTCATTTTGCATCTCGAGTCTAAATTTTTATGTTTTCGTGAACCTGAGTATTTCTAGACTATTATGGACCTTTCCCTAGTGTCAAAAGAGTAAAAGGTTGCACAAAGGATGAGAGGAAGACAAAGTCACCATGTTAAGGGCATTTTGGTAATTTAAGTGAGAAATGGATAAACTTTAGATATAAATATCTAAAGCTCCAACAATTTTCAGCAGCTTCTAGCAATTTCTTCTTCCTTTACCCTCTCACGTTTCTTCATCTCCATGGGAGCCTCCCTTAAAGCTTCCATAGCTTTCTCTCTCTAGCTTCAATTTCATGCTTTTGAGCACTTGTTCATAGAACCTTTTGTGCTCTTTCACTCTCTCACCTTAAAACCCTTAAAAAAGTCTTACTTTCATCTTCCTCTCACTAGCTGGACATGTAGAGAGAGAGTGTGTGATTTCCCTTGTTAGCTTGAAGAATTTTGAAAGAGAATTCAACTACAAAGACCATCAAAGTGAATATAAGTTAGGGTTAAATTTCTTTAGTTGTTGATAATGGCTAACAATGGGGTTTGTGAGTGTTTTATCATTGAGGTTGTTTATTCACTCTTAGGGCGACTAGAGTAGTGTGAATAACTAGCCATTTAATGGCAATTGGAAGCTAGTTAGGTATAACTAGTGGAACTTGATTAGGAAAGAGCTTTTGAATTATATTAATGCCAATTTGGGTTGGTTGTGATGTTGTGTGTGTATAGGTTCCAACCAGGCCTCACATGTCCATTTGGAGTATTAGTTGAGGTTAGAGTCAAGCAAAGGAATTAACAAGACTGGTGAGTGAACTTGCATTTCAAAATTTCTTTGGAAAATGTAATATATTTGAATGAACATTTGAATGATTTTTTCAACTTTTGTTTAAAAATGTGTGTCAGGGAACAAGCCCTTGATAAAATGTTTTGATGCTGTGAAAAATGTGAAATGTGTAAAAGGATGAATCCATGTGCTTCTATATTATGTTGGTAGGTATATATATGAATATATGTTTTGTATTGATGAATAATGTTGTGTGATGATGTTGAAGTGTGCGAGTAGGGAGTGCACACATGATGATGATAG
>NC_030856.1:10261191-10337026 GCF_000208745.1 Theobroma cacao | reverse complement strand
TATATATATATATATATATATATATATATATATATATGTTATAGAAAGTTTATGAAAATAATTGTGATTGTGTTGTGTGTTGGTGTTGTTAATTGCTCCCAAATTGCTTTTCATTTTAACAATAAAATGGCTTTTGATGTAACAAGACCCATTTCACTTAAAATGCTCTGTTTCTCATTGTAGCAAGATTCATTTTCCCTGCAGTGAGAAACTTTCTGGTTTTGAGGGTCACATTGGCCTGATTCTCGCTGCAGCGAGAAACTCTCGGGTTCTGGTGCAGTGCTTTCACTTAGATAAAGATTTTGACCACATTCCTCTCAGAACTAGGAAAAGTGGTAAACATAAAAGTTGTAGCCTTACCTCTTAGCTTTCTAATGGTCTAAAAACCAGGTCAATTGGACTTCTTTAGTGGGATATATGATAGAAAAACTAAAATATATGCAAATTGAGACTATTTCTCGCTGCAGCGAGAAACTTGCTATCATGCTTGCTACCTTGCTTGATTTTGACATATTTTTCACCCATTTAACTTCATGGATTGATCATGGGTTTTTGCAACACTATGAGGTTATTGATCAAAGTTTGAAATGAGGGGTTTTTAGTAAGAAATTAAATCAATTGCATTATTTTTGAAACAAGTGCATCATGATTTTCAAATTCCTTCTATCGATTGCTTGTTCCCTTCTTATGTTCACTCACTGAGTTTTATATTCACGTTTTTTTTAAAATTCATGCTTTCAGATTTGGAGGCAGTTGGGACCTAGATTGAGTCGCACACATATGCTCGCCTTCTTGGTAGGTACTATGGCATCTCAGTAGCTATACCTTCACCCACAGTCACTCCGCTGATGGTCAAGAGTCTTATGCTTGTGTACATGTATAAGTAATGAAGACCACTGAGATTAATGTTAAAAATCAATTATGTATATTTGATTACCGACATTATGAGTTGGCAAACGGGTGACATTATTTTAACATAATAAAATTGTGAGTTTTGGGTCACTATAGAATATTACTGAATTATTTTTAGTTCAGAATTTCAATATGTGGTTTTAGAAATGATGGTTGGGAATGATGATCGGGTTTGCATAAAAAGGCTTGCTTGGGCTTAGTGGGCTGTGCCCATTGGGCCCATCCGCCGATCATAGCTCGAAATTTGGGCTGTGACAGATGTCATATTGAGACAATGAATGAAAGAGACATTTAATACCTCTATATTACATCTATTATCTCAAGTAGAAAGTGTATGCTGAAAAAAAAAATTACTCACTTTGTTCTCAAAATTAAACTATACAATTATTAGAATAATTGAAACTCATAGTAAACTAGAAGTTTACTAATGATTTTAATGTTTGACATGATCGATTGGACCATCCTGGATCAATAATGATGCAAAAAAAAATGATTGAAAATTTATCATTTATTGAAAAACCAGAAGATTTTTCAATCTTATGAATTTTATGTGCTGTTTGCTCTGAAGGCAAATAAATTATAAGGCTACCACCAACTAAAGTTGGGATTGAATTTCCTACGTTTTTGAATAATATTCAAGGTTATACGTGGATTCATACATCCATCTTGTGAACCATTTAGATATTTTATGGTTTTAATCGATGCATCGACTAGATAGTCACATGTTTGCTTATTATAACTTGCAATTTGGCATTTGCAACCATTCATTTCAAGCACATTTTCCTGGTTATGTAATCAAGATTATTTGTCTTGATAATGCTGGTGGATATACATCTCAAGCCTTTAATATTGCATATTGGTTGGAATAATTATTGAACAACCTGTTGTTTATATTTATACATAAATGGTTTAGCAGAATTATTTATTAAACACTTCCAACTAATTGCAAGCTTATGAAATTCAAACTCCCAATGTTGACTTGGAGGCATGCCATTTTGGATGCAGCAGCATTTGTATGCATCAGGCCAAACGAGTTATTATAAATTCTCCTTATACAATTGGTTTATGGTTAGGAACCAAATATTTTCCATCTAAGAATTTTTTGGATGTGCGGTATATGTTTCAATTGCTCCACCACAACGCACAAAGATGGGTCCTCAAAGAGGTTAGGAATATATGTTGGTTACAAATCTCCATTTGTAATTAAATATTTAGAATTATCGATGGGAGATTTATTCATGACAAAGTTTGTCAATTGTTATTTTGATGAAACAATTTTTTCAAGATTAAAGGGAGAAAATAAGTAGCTTAAAGAGGAAATTTCTTAGAGTGAATTATCATTATCTAGTTTTGATAATCGCACAAAGCAATATGAACTTGAAGTTCAAAATATAATTATTTTGCAAAATATAGTAAATTAGTTGTTAGATGTATTTATTGACCTAAAGGGAATAACTAAATCTTACATACCAGCTGCAAATGCTCCTATTGGCATTGATGTCCCTGTAGAACAAGGCATGCCAGAAATGTGGAAATCAATCGGTTCCAAAGATAAAATTCTCGAAAAAGAAAATGAGCAAATATTTAAGATGGTCAAAAAGAGGAAGTAGAAACTTTAGAAGAGACACCTGATATAATTGAGAAAAATTTCAGAAGAAATTCAGGTACCTAAAATCATTGAAAATGAAGAGATCTCAATCAATTATGTCATGATGGAAAAAAATGAAACTGGTAAATAAACGTCGACGATATTTTGTATATAATATAGAGCTCACTATTATAAAAGAAAAACGATGATCTTGAACTTATATAAATTATTGGCCAATGTGGAAAGACGCAATCAAAGTGGAATTGAATTTAATTGCAAAACGTGAAGTTTTTTAACTTGTAGTCCGTACATCAAATGATGTAAAACTAATGAGATATAAACGGGTATTTGTGTGAATATGAAATGAGAAAAATAAGATTATTAGATATAAAGCACGGCTTATCGCATAATGTTTTACCAAAAAATCTGGTATTAAATATAAAAAGAGATATTCTCTGTGGTGGACATAATTACAATTCTATATTAACTAGTCTGACAATAAATGAGAAAATGAAAATGCGTCTAATGAGTGTAGCTATAGCCTATTTATATGGCTCTTTTGATATCGATATCTATATAAAAATCCTTGAAGGATTTAAGTTTCCTGAAGCACAAAATTTGAATTCCCGATAAATTTATTCGATTAAATTAAATAAATCTTTATATGGATTAAAGCAATCTAGACACATGTAGTATAATCCCTTTAGTGCAAATTTATTGAAAGAAGGTTATAGTAATAATCCTATATGCCCATGTATTTTATAAAAGGGGTTTAGATATGAATTTATTATAATTGTTGTTTATGTTGATGACTTGAACATTATTGAAACTCCTGAAGAGTTATCAAAAGCCGTGGATTACTTAAAGAGAGAATTTGAGATGAAAAACCTTGAAAAAATAAAGTTTTGTGTGGGTGTTTAGATTGAACACTTGGCAAAAAGAATTTTTATCCATCAATCAAATTATATCACAAAAATGCTAAAATTATTTTATATGGAGAAAGTATATCCATTGGGTTCACCAATGGTTGTAAGGTCATTAGATGTTAAAAAAAAGACATTGTCCGACCTCGTGAGGATAATAAAGAACTTCATGGTCCTGAAGTACCATATTTTATTGAAATTGGAGTATTAATGTATCTTGTTAGCAATACATGACTTGATATAGCAATTGCTGTGAATTTGTTAGCAAGATATAGTTCTTTTCCAACTCGAAAACATTGGAATGAAATTAAACATATACTTTGATATCTCTGAGGAACAATGGATATGGCTTATATAATTCAAATGCATCAAAATAAAATTTAATTAGTTATGCAGATGCAGAATATTCATATGATCCACACAAAGCTCGGTCCCAAACAGGTTATTTGTTCACATATTGAGGTATGGCTATTTTATGACATTTTATAAAGCAAACTATAATTGCTACTTCTTCTAGTCATGCAAAAATTTTAGCAACTCATGAGCAAGTTATGAATGTGTCTGGTTAAGATATGTAACTTAATATATTTGAGAAATGTGTGGCATGTCAACCGAGAAGAAAATTCCAACAATGTTATATGAGAATAATATTGCTTGCATAGCACAGTTAAATGAATGATACATTAAAGGCGATCGAACAAAACATATTTCGTCAAAATTCTTCTTCACTCATAACCTTCAAGAAAATGGTGAAATTAGTGTTCAACAAATTTAGTCAAGTGACAACCTAGCAGATTTGTTCATTAAAGCCCTTCTTACTGCAACATTTGAAAAGTTGGAATGTATCATTTTAAAGATCTTTATAATGCAGTTATCAGAGAGAGTATAATACGCATTGTACTCTTTTTCTTCATCAAGGTTTTTCCCACTAGGTTTTTCTTGATAAGGTTTTTAATGAAGAAGTATTTCATAAGCGTATTCTTGAAAGAATTATGTATTCTTTTTCCTTCACTAAGATTTTTTCCCATGAGGTTTTTTCCTTGCAAGGTTTTAACTAGGCATATTTTTAATACAATGAATATTCAAAGGAGAGTGTTATGAATAAATATGTGAATGTCTATTATATTATGACCCAAGAAGAGCAAACTAAGTCAAACAGCCTAATAGGCAAGATACAAGAAATGTAATATGATTTGAACTCTTAAATAAAATTAGATTAGTACTATGATTCAAGGGGTTGTTAGCTTATAAATAAACCCCTTCATTTCATTTGTAAAGATATATACTTCAATAAGATCTCTTTTCTCTCCCCTAAACACTTTCTTTCTTCTCTTTAATTATTATTTCAAGTTATTTTTATTTGTTATTTTAAGATTTATTTCATAATACAAAGCATTTTAAATTATTCTAATTTAAAGTCTTTAAGAAAGTTGTAGTTGGATTTTCAAACTCTTTATATAACAAAAATGATGACATTCCAAAAAAACCAATGAAGAGATAAGGGAAATAACCAAATTACCCTGCGGCACACGTGAACCCAAAATGGGACACGAATTAGGGTTTCCAGAGCGTGGGCCTTTAAATAACGAACGAAGCCCTTCCTCAGAATTCTCAAGGTAATCTCGTCTCCTTTCTGTAGGGATCGTCGGCCAATCGTAAAAGGAGCTAATCCAAGATGAGAGCCAAGGTAATTTCCTCTATGTCTGCGATTCATCTCGCGTTACTAAGCTTTTCGTCACTTTTTCTGTGATTTGTTTGTCCAGATTATTTGCATTTGAAAATTAATTTGCTTACCCCCTCCTTTGATTTTGGTTGTTTAATTTCTAGTATTTAATCTTTAGCATATTTTAGGGTTTTATAATTGCGTTTATGATCTGCTTGTTATACGAGAGAACATGGCAAAACGATTACTTATTTGCTATTTTTAGGTGTAATGGGTATCAGAACTTGGAACATTTGATTATCAATAAATAGGTTAACCCAAACTCCAAAATTTCTAGTTAGGAAAAATTAGGAAAGCTAGTGAGAGAAGCCTTCAGCTAAGGCGATTTGGCTGACTTTATCCAAATTGATGGTAGGGGTTAATTATTTGGAAATGTTGCTGATGATAAGGGTTAACTATTTGAAATGTTGCTGATATTGTCGTTGTCAATATAGATGCTGTTCTTGGATTTTAGTTGGCATAGGTGCTATTAAATGTAATGGGGAAGATTAATTAGTTACATGGTGGGAACTGTACTCTTTTGTGGCGGTTAACATATGAGGCAATCGCTGTTAAAATTACTTGTAAAATTCTTCCTTCATAAGTTTTTGATTAGTAATTCTGTTGGGGCGATTGGAAGAAAGACCTTGCTTACTTAATCAACAAGGGTTGGTTAGTTTGACCTGATGTATGCATCTTGATTATACTTATTTATCATTAGTAAACTTAAATACGATGAGCACTGGTCATTTTCTATAAGTTTTCTGTCATTTATTGGAGTGGAATTGTGGCTTAAATTGAGGGACTGGAAATAGTCTTTTACCCAAAGGAATTTTATTGTCACATTGATATCTTTTGAAAAAAAAACTTGAAATTTTACATTTTAGAATAAATTGCTATATGGGCCATTTGGATCAAATGTTAACTATCGTATCTGTCTATAGTTGATTATATCATTTTATTAGGATTAATTTGCTTATGTTCGTATGCATTTCAGTGGAAGAAGAAGCGCATGAGGAGGCTGAAGAGGAAGCGCCGAAAGATGAGGCAGAGATCAAAGTAGGTGCATGGACACAGAAAAGATGGGCTTTACCCTGATATCCCCTTGACTTTGCCATCATCATCCAGCATATATTGTATGAAGTTGTGAAGGTTGGAGGATGTTTTTTCGGGCAAGCTTATCTGTTCTGTCTTCTAATTTTAGGTTAAGTTTTAAGACTATTTGAGGTGTTGTCTAGTACTACTAAATATTATGTTGGGCTTTTATGTTTTGAGCTGTGTAGACTGTGTTATCCTTAAAATGCTTCCAAAAAGTGAAATTGAAAACTTAATGGTCTTTGTCTATTATTAGATAATTGGTTGTGTTACTATCGTCTTATATGTGAGATAGATTGTTCCCCTATATTGTCAAGCATTCAGGATAAAATTTAACATGATGCAAACTGTTTTTGTATGTGTTTTTAAGAGGTCAGTGTTTTGGTTCTAAAATTTGGGACCACAATTCTCAATAGGCTTGAGGTTGGTGGGTTATAACATGACAATGATGATAAGGCTTATATACTGAAGTTTGTTTCCAACTTATGTTCTTAAGGAAATGAAGAAAAGAAATGGGTTTGTCCAGTATCTAAGGCTTTTTCTGAAAATGAAGGTTTAATGGTTTGTTTAAATCCCTAGGCTTGATGGGTTAAGAGTTCTATATCACAATGGTTGTGATTGGTTCTTCCAAATTTCCTTGCATTGCTTACAAAGGTCAAAGACTTTCAAATCTCCCTTGTCTAGCCTCGCTGAGATTTTATGTTACTGCTTGCTAGTATTTAAGTCTCAGTCATCCAATTTCAACAAATAGTATGGTTAGTCATTCATTTGTTATCGGGCTGTATTTATCAACAAGCAAAAACTGTTTAATAGAGTTCAGTCGAAATTGGTAATGTTTTGCAGCATAACTTATCCTTCTTTTTATCTTCTTTTCTTTTCTCCCCATGAAAAGACGTAAAATTAAGATATTGGAAAGCAATTTTTGACACAATTTTTATTTTGTTGTCAAAAACAAAACATTTTCTGCTTGTTCCGGTCCTTGCATCATCATTATTCCTAATGCTAAGTAGTTAATGAATGGTATGCAAAAGTAGGTTGGAATTCTGTACCCGGTGCAACCAAAATGGGGTAATAACACCAGTCTCTCCCCGGGAAAAGAAACGAGGGCTTTTAAATTTGAAGCCATCGAAGCAGTTTCAAGTTTTGGCACAATGGTTGATAGTTTGTTCAACTGCCAGGTCTTAACAAAGAAATCTCATGACTTTTCATTGGGGCTAATCTTGAATGAACTCTCTCTATAGGGTATGATCTATCCTACCCAAACTTGGTAGATTTGAACAGCCAATAGATATTTGGAAAGAAGCTATTCCGTAATCTGGAAACACAATTTCTCTTCTTTTAGGAAAAAGAAAAATTGAAACCATAGTTGCATCTCTAAGTTCGGCAAATAATAATTATAAAACATCTTCAGGAAGAACTCAACTCTAATGGAAGAGTAGACCTCTTCAGTTCACATCCAACAGGGCATTAGGAGGAAAAAACTAATCCATCTAAGAATATTTGCACACTGATTTATGAATTTGAGAAAGCATCATGATGACTAAAAAGACAGCAAGTGCCAAATGAGTCTTCCATTAGATGCCTGTTGAGAAGGGGACTTGTTAATCATTTCATATCAACCATAATCAACTTGTACATACCAAACAAAAGCTCTACAAAATAAACAGGATTTACAACAAAACATTAACCAGCTCAAGCAAATAAAGAAGTACCACAAAGTTGAGTTATTCTGCTTGAACTTGATTCCTCTTCACACCACCTTCAAAATTTTGGATACAGTGCCAAACGATCTCAAGCTACTTTTTCTTTGTTTCAGAACAAAATTCATGTTTCGACACTATCAAATATCTGAACAGTAAGAATCAATTTTGCACAGAGCAACAGAATGATAATCTTTCATTTTTTCCATTTTCCTGTCCATATTCTGGCAAACTAAAAATCAAATGTTATCTATAGCAGAAAGGTTGTACTGCATAACAAGTCTCTCTACAGCATGTTGACTCACAACTTCTCTCACATGCAACTCCTTCAATACTTCTGCTGCCAGCTCTATTTTTCCTTCATGAGCAATCCCTTCCACAAGAATGGTATAAGTTGTCTCATTTGGCATATAACCTTTCTCTATTATCATCTCGAAAACCTTCAAAGACAGATCAGTTCTGTGGGATTTGCAGAATCCTAATATAAGTGCATTGAAATTGTCAACATCAGGCCTATAATTGCTTTCTTCCATTACTATGACAATTTCCAGCGCCTCTTGCAGCATTCCCTCCAAGCACAACCCTCTTATTAATGACGAATAGGTGTAAGAGTCCGGATTGAACCCAGACTTTGTCATTTCATATAAAAGCTGAAAGGCTGGATATGTGTTTCCTTTTCTGCATAAGCTAGAAATCACACTCTTGTAGAAATCATGCGGAGGGGAACTTTGTTTGCTCCCCAAGCTTTGAATTATGGAGAATGCCTCTTGCACCATTCCCTGCTCGCAGAGCACAGCAGTAGCATTATACGTTCCTTCATTAGGTTTACAACGTCTATAGATCATCTGGTCTAGACACTTAACCACAAGATCCACTTTCTTCTCTTGGCAAAGACGAGCAATTATTGGGTTATAGCTTGTAGCAGTGGCCTTAAAACGTCCCCTAATCATCTCATCCAAAACATCCAGAGCGTGTTCAGTCCTTCCATGAAGGGCAAGAGAACCAATCAATATATTGTAAGTAACTACAGAAGGAGAACGATCCTCACCATCCATCTCCGCCAAAAGCTCATTTGCTTCTTTCCACCGTCCCTCATAGCACAAATTCCTTAGCAAAATGTTATAACTCACAACATTTGGATCAAATCCTTTAGCAGGCAAATTCCTGAAGAACCTAATTGCCTCATCAGTCCTCCCTTCCTTGCACAACCCAGTCAACAAAACATTGTAACTAACCAAGTTAGGCTTCCCACCTTTGGCAATAATGTCATCCAAAAGTTTCATTGCCTCATTTACTCCTTTTTCCTTATAAGCAGCCTCAAGCAAGAAAGAGTAAGTGAACGCATTGGGAACTAGTCCCCTTTGTATTAACTTATCCAACAGCTGCAAGCTTTGATTCAAGTTTCCATGCATACAAAGCCCTCTAACTAGAGAATTATAAGTAACAGTATTAGTTGGGTAACCATGAGCCTCCATTTTTTCCACTAACTGCATTGCATGTCCAACATTCCCTCTCTTGCACAAGTGATTGACCAAGAAAGTATAAGAAGCTGCATCAGGTATAATACCAGAATTAACCATCATCTCCAACACTCTAATTGACTTTTTCATCTTATTAGCCTTGCACAAATCATACAACAGCTGTGTAGCTTGAGCTACATCAGGTTTCTGTCCTTTCCCAACCATATATTCCATATGAAAAAAAGCATCATTAAGCCTAAGTTCCCTACTTTTAGTGTCATTCTTCCCTGTCTTCCAATTTGGTAAAGTAAAAACAGAGTCTTTAGGAGAAATTGTGATCTGGGTAGTTGCTAAAACTCTGGTAAAACCCTTGTTGAGTGAAAAAGAATGAAGGTTTGGGATTTGGTAAAAGAACCCACATGTTTTCCTTGTTGTTTCAGGTGACGGATTTGTCATAGGAGACATGGAGTTGAGTAAAGTTGCCATAACCAACAAAAAAATATATAGAAATGTTAAAGAAGCCTAATTCAGTCCCTTAATGGTTGATCAGTGAAAAAGAAAGAAAAAATGAAGTGATCATTCTAATTTCCAGCAAATATTTAAAATTTAGACAAGAACAAGAGAGAAAAGAGGGGGACAGAAGGATGAACATACATATTATTTGGTTGAGTGACCTTTGGATTGACGGCTTTTCTTCAAGGAAGAGAGCTTTGTTGTAATTTTATTTTTCTTTGGTTGGAGGAGACGGGGCATTCAGCCCATCCCTGCCCACTGCCATCCACAACTCTTTCCCTCGTTATCCAACTGGTAAAAGCTGATAGCCATCTTACGCGCTGCTTACTAGTATGCAGGCCACGCGCTGACTTGTCCGAAATTGTGTCAACTAAAACTACTCTTTTAGAATAAAAATAAAAAAATAAATCCGGAGGAAATTAGCTGCCCATCCCTCACTAAGGTACCATGTATAGTTTTTTATTATTACAATGTTTGAAAAAAAATTTAAATTATTTAAAAAATTAAATAAATTATTATCCTTTTTAATTAAGTCATTGTATATTTATTTTAGATCAGATAAAGTTTTATGATTTTTTTTTATATTTAGAGAAGAGAATTCGAATCTTACTCTTTTTTGAAAAGAGATTATGCACTAGTCAAGATATCATCGAGTGACAGATAATGATAAGGGTAAAACACATCACATGACCACATCAACATACTACATTAGCATATCATGTCATTATCATTATAATTGTCAATATGTCACGTCAATACTATGTGATATATAATAACAAATAATATTTTTTAAAAAATACAATAATAAATAATATTTTAACTAGCAGTAGTTAATCAATAATTAATTATAAAAACTTATCTCATTTAAAATAAAATTATAAAAATTTGATTAAATGTAATAAAAAATAATAAAAATTTTAAAATTTTAAAATAATTTAATTTTTTAATATTATGTCTTTTTTATTCGTTTTGCAAAAGAATTTATATTTTGAATAGAGTCGTTGATTATAACTTATGCTCAAATTCACATTCTTATTATCAAAGCGAAGAGAGAGCCTAACGAAATCTACACCACCAAGTCCTTTTGTAAATTTATTCTTGCTCCTAGTGAAAAAACGGATAGGATTTGGAAATATGCATGGGCAGGTTTGGCTCCTTTCAGAGTTGAGTGTTTTGTTTGGTAGCTAATTCATGGGATACTTGCTGTTAAAGACAAGTTAGCTAAAAGGGGGTTGGTACAGGAAAATTCTTTGAAGTGTGTACTGTGCAACAAGGAAAAAAAGACTTGTGATCATTTGTTTACTGAGTGTATTGAAACTTGGAAAGTATGGACTGAATGGTTCAATGAATGTGGATATGTGTGGATTTCACCAAATAGCACCAGATCCTTTTTTGAAGTATGGAATGAATGTGACTTGGGATCGGTTGATTTGAGGATTTTGAGGATGGCGTATTTCGTAGCAGTCTGGGCAATCTGAAAAGAAAGAAATGAGGTGATCTTTAAAGGAAAAGAATGGAGTGCTAAAAACTGTGTGGAATTGGTGAGGTTCAGGTTAGTGACATGGGCAAATGCGAGATGGCCAAGGGAATATTTGTTTGTGCTCGATGCATACAGAAAACCACTTGCACATAGTAGCAGGATAAAACAAAAAAGTGCCAAAAAAGGTGTTAAATGGGAAGAACCAAAAGCAGGAGAACTAAAATTTAATATGGACCCGGGCCAGCAAGTATAGGAGGCATTTTGAGAAATGAGAAGGGGGAAGTTAAAGCAATGTTCTCTAAATCCATAGGCAATGCTGATTCTAATGTGGCTGAGGTCATGGCGATAAAGGAAGCCATTGTTATCTTCTTGGCTTCATAGTGGAAAAATGATTACAAATTGGTGATCGAGAGTGACTTGAGTAATGCGATTAAATGGATGAAAGCATCGGATGAAGCTCCATGGAGAATGAGGAAACAGCTTTTGCAGATTGAGAGCTTTTTGGAGAAACTGGGCCCCTGGGAGATAAGGCACATCAATAGAGAGGCTAATCAAAGAGCTGACAATCTCACAAAGGAAGGAGTTCTTTTGCATCCAAGATTCCTGCGGGTTTTTCAGTAAGGATTACCTTTCTCTGTTCGCGTTCTTTTTTGAATATGCCACAGGAATGTTCTAGGAGATTCTGTGTTGGGCTTTTGATGATGGATGGGGAGCTGGTTTCATTTATTTATGATGTTTGATGGTTCTCTGGAAAAGGTGAATGTTGTTTCGAATAGTCAATTGTTTGATATTGGCCTTTTGGGTTGGTGTCCTGGGGTTGTGTTTGTTTTTATGTTGTTCTTAGGTGCATGGCATCAAGTTGAAGATTTCAGGGTTTTTGTTGCTGTTTTTGGTGTAAATGGAAGGTACAGAGTGATATGGGAAACTGATTTTGTCTTTTGAATAGGAATATTGGGAGTGTATACTATTTACAGGTTAATGGCATACCAACCGATATTCCTTTTGTTTTGGCCTGGTTGCTCGCCATGGCTCTTGTAAAGGGGAAGATTCTCAGTTGTTTAATGAAATTCTTCTTTTAACTTTAAAAAAAAAACATTAATATCTTTTTGTTTGTATCAAAATTACTTTTTAATTTCACTAACTTGCAATATTTATGAAAAAAACTCAAAAAAATTAAAGTTAAAATTAATAAATATTTATTAATTCATATTTTCAGAAAAAGCCCAAAAATTGCATACTAATCAATAATAAACAATTGTTCTTATCAAACAAGGCATCAATAAACAATTATTAATTCATATTTTTAGAAAGCATCAACAACAATTATTAATTCATATTTTCAGGGGAAAGTATGGATTAATTCACCGCGTTTCAACTCCAATTCAAGCTCTCAGGTTGTTTCCTACTTCCAAAGTGAAGGTGGTGGCTGCTGTGTTTAGTGTTGGGGAAAATTGATAAAGAAGAATGAGATGTTGCAGTACAAATTGGAGCCCATCCCTTTCCTGGAAAAGCAGGTTAAGAGGACAGAGGAATGAGGAAAACTTTTGACAATGGACATCGAGAGACTGTTAGTATCTGACGACAACAGGTTTGACTTTATGAATGGTATAGCAGTTGAGGTTAAAGAATATGTTAAGCGTAATCGTGTTGAATATGGAGGTATGTATTTTCTCGACGCAATACGTGGGCGACACATTATATATTCTAAAAGAAACTAATTTCTTTTTTTATCTAATGAGAATTATCGCATATTTTAAATAAGTAACACATCTTAATACTTTTTAGATTTTAATCAGAATTTTACATGATTCTATTAATTTTTGAAATGTACAGTATACTTAAAAATAATATCTTTCCTTAAATACACAATCCAAACGTTAGTCAATTTTTAATATTTTTATTAATTTGATGAGATAACAATATTTTTAAAATAATTTTTTCCTTTATTAATTTTAAAAATAATCATTCGTAATTTTAAAAATTAGGCATAATATACAAAAAAATCCTTAAACTATTTAAGAAAATTCAAATAAACTCTTATACTTTTATTGCGTTCAATTAAGCCCTTATTCTTTTATTGTTAGTCAAATAAATCTTTATACTTTTTATTTTAAGTCAAATAAACCCTTATTACTAATGATTGATTTAATTAAAATGTCATTTGTTGTTCTATATCTCATGACGTTAATGTGACATGTTAAAATATTATAAGTGATTATAATGTGGCATGTTGGCTTATCATAATTGATGATGGTATATCATGCTAATTTGGTATAATAACTTAATAATGTGACATTTTTTACCCTTCACATTAATATCATGTTAGTGTCATATGAATATAAAATGATAAGTGGCATTTTTATCATTGAAAATTAGTGGATCATTAGTTATAAGGGCTTATTTGATCCAAAATAAAAGTACGGGGGCTTGATTGAATGAAATAAAAAAGTAAGGGTTTATTTGAATATTCTTAAATAGTTTAAGGGTTTATTTGAGCATTATGCCTAAAAATTATCACTATATAAATTATGATTTTTTATTTTAAAATTTTTTCTCTTTTTTGTAAAAAAAAAATTCTCTCAACCTAACCACCTTGAGACGAGCGATGCTCCCAAAAGGTCTAACATGTTGCTCCTAAGGGAACGTTGAGGCTCCTAAGGGAACGTTGATCTGGTGCTCCCCTCCCTTGGGGATGAGAAGCCTTAAAGGGGAGTGCTGAAGATCCTTAAAGGAGCATCGACTTGAAGGGAGCACCAAATTGATGCTTCCCTCCCTTGAGGTGCATTAGATTTGGTGCTCCCCTCTTTTGGGAGCATCAAGGGAACGTGATCTATTCAGATTTAGCCATGGAGTGGCCGACCATAAGGTAGTCAACTAGTAAAAGGTAAGGTAGAGAGATTTAAAAAAAAAAAGTGGAGAAAGAAAGGTATTTTAAACATTTTATGTTTATCTCTTAATGCCGTTTATACATTTGAAACAAATTGTCTATTTTGAAAATTAATAAACTCATATGATATTCTGATTAAAGCTTAAAGTGTTAAGATATTTTACCCTGTATTGAAAATTTACCTTCTATATTGCAGAAGAGTTCTTTACAATAGCATCAATGGAGTTTGAAGGAAAAAAAGTTTAAATGGTAGAAGATGAAGATGTGTTGAAGAAGCTACCATTTACCATTTAACTCTGTTATCTCAAGTGGTTGTGGAATTTTATTTTATTAGTATATTTTACTTTACTGTTGTTATATTTTGACTTTTCGAGAATTTTTCCATTGATTTTCTTTATTATTAGCTTGTTAAATTCTAGAGCTATAGTTGCTTTAATTATTCATGAAACGGTGTATATCATACTACCTCTGAGTAGGCTTTTGCATTTTCTCTCTCCTTATTCTCGATTACTCTCCTTTTCCTTCTTCTTCAATTTTTTTCTCAATTCTTAAAAGTTTTTCTAGATTTTTTCAATAACCCTAAATGTTAATCTTTCCTACATTTTATACGTTACCAGCAATTCCTAATTTTGAGAAACCCTTTACTTACCCTATCGATTGCCTCATTTCCTTTCTATTTTCTTGCCCAACCACTTTTTTCTCTTTCTTCCGTGCCCTCCTTCTTCAAAATGCATCACCCCACCATTTATATACACTACAAAGACTTTAATTAATCAGCCTTTGCAGAGAGCTCGATTGATTTAACTAAGGGTAGCATGTTTGTTGAGAATGTACAACTTTGCCACTTGTAAATGGTTGGCAATTCAATTAATCATCCTAATTCTGATTTGCTTGAGTTGCTCAGCATGCAGAGAACTTTTGCTCAAACACTAATCAATTTTATCAAAAAAATAAAAAAAATACACATGAATGTTTTCTATCTTAGTTTGATATACTACGCACATGGTAAACAAACGTGTGAAACTTTTTATACTCTATAAATTATATTAATATTTTTCATATTAATTTTTTGAATTATTTATGTCATGCTCCCAAACTTGAGGCACGACAGACGTCAAGCACCTGCAAGATATAACCCAATTCGTACTTTAGTTAGAAATTCCTTAAACATTTTTCCCTTTCCTTTGTCTTTCTTCTTCTCCTTTTTCTGACTGTCTTTCTCTTAAGCCTAACAATATGAAATTGAGTTAACTTATACTATTTTTTTTATTGCTTTTCTTTTAAACGTGTTGAGATAAAACTGATTACTTTTCTTTTTAAAACGTGATAAAATTAATTGACTGTTTTTCTTTAAACGTGCTAAAGATAAAACTGACTAATTTTCTTTTTAAAATACAATAAGGTAAAACTGACTAATTTTCTTTTAAACGTGATAACGTAATCTGATACCAATTAAAATATATCTACTCTATTTTCAAAAAGGTCCTATCTTCTTTTCTCTTTTATTAATAACCCTAAAGCTATATCTGTAATTATCAACTAAAGTGATATATATATATATATATATTTTTGTGAGGGGTATTGCATCTTCCCCTCTTTAAAGGAGTTTAGTCCCTTAAACTCTTACCTTGGTCCTCAAAAAGGTAGGGATACTTCTCATTAATAATTTTTTTCCAAATCTCAAGTCGCTTTCCGTTCCATGTGATTACTTCACTGCACTTTAACATAAGGAATAGTCTGCATTCTCAGAACTTACTCCTTCCAATCCACAATACGTATAAAATGCTCATCATAAGACAAATATTTTCTAAGTTTTAAAGGAGTTAACTCTACCACATGACTAGGATCTAAAACATATTTCCTCAACAAGGAAACATGAAGCACATTTTGCACTCTTAATAGAGTAGGTGGAAACGTTGGTCTATAACCTGTTCTATAAGCCACATCACCAACCCTGTCCAAAATCTCAAACGGACCCACATAACGAGGACTAAGTTTTCCTCAAATCCCAAATCACATTACTCCTTTGGTAGAGGAAACTCGCAAGAACACATGATCTCTAACCTTAAATTCTAACTTTCTTCTTCTATTGTCTGCATAACTTTTCTGTTTACTTTGAGTCGTACGAAGATGTTCTCTGATTAACTGAACCTTCTTAACTGCTTGCTGAATAAAATCAGGACCCAATAATTATCTTTCACCCGCATCATCCAACAAAGAGGTGACCTGCACTTCCTATCATACAAAACTTCGAATTGAGCCATTTGGATACTAGATTGATAGCTATTATTGTCAGCAAATTTCGCCCATGACAAGTGTCGATTCCAATAACCTCCAAAATCCATGACATAAGCTCTCAACATGTCCTTAAGAATTTGATTAGTTCTCTCGGACTGACCATCTGTTTAGGGATGAAAAGTAGTGTTAAAATTAAGTTTGGTACTCAAAGCTTTATGCAAACTCTCTCAAAATTTTGCCACAAATTAGGAGTTTCGATCAGATACAATGGACATTGGTACCCTATGTAATCTCACAATCTATTCCACATATAACTTCGCTAACTTTTAGAATGACATTCTCGTACGAATAGCCAAGAACTGACTAGAATTTGTTAATCAATCAACAATCACCCAGATGCCATCATTACCTTTCGGGATTCTTGGTAAACCAGATATAAAGTCCATAGTAATTCGTTCCTATTTCCATTCTGGAATAAGGAGTGGTTACAATAACCCTACTAACCTCTGATGTTCAGCCTTGACTTGCTGATATGTCAAACATTTGGCTACAAACTGTGTAATCTCTTTCTTTATATTGCTCCACCAAAAAGTGTTATTCAAATCTCTATACATCTTAGTACCACTACGATGGATTGTATAATTACTATAATGAGCTTTCTCCAAAATTTTGCTTTTCAATTCCATATCATCAGGAACACAAATTCTATCATCAAACCTCAAAGAGCCATCCTCATGAATCCTAAAGTCTGGTTTTAAACCAGATTCTGCTTCAAGTTTAATGTGCTGAAGTAGAAGATTATCTGCTTAGGTTGTCTTAATCTTGTGAATTAAAGTTGGTTGTACTAGTATGTTAGCCAATAATACTCCAGAACCATGGATACGTACACCAATATCCATCCTCCACAAGTCCTCCAAAATCTATTTTTGGGAAGTAATCATTACAATCTTGTTCCCAAAAGTCTTTCTACTTAAAGCATCAGCAACTTTATTTGCCTTACTTGGGTGATAATTGATTGCCAAGTCATAATCCTTCAATAATTTTAATCATATTTTTTGTCGCATATTCAACTCTTTCTGCGTGAAAAGATATTTAAAACTTTTATGATCTGTAAAGATCTCACAAGACTCACCATACAAATAATGTTGCCAAATCTTTAAGGCGAAAACCATCGTTGCCAACTCCAAATCATGAGTAGGGTAATTTTCCTCATAAGGTTTCAACTGCCTAGAAGCATAAGCAATCACCTTATCACCCTTCATAAGAACACACCTAAGTCTCTTTTTGGAAGCATCACTATAAACAACAAATCCCTTACCACTAGTAGGTATGATAAGTATAGGAGCAAATACTAATCTTTTCTTTAACTCCTCAAAGCTCTTTTCACAGTCATTTATCCACTCAAATCAAATTCCTTTCCGTATCAATCTGGTCAAAGGTAAGGCAATATGAGAAAAATCTTCTACAAATCGCCTATTATACCCTTCTAAACCTAAAAAACTACAAATCTCAGAAACATTATTCGGTCTTTTCCAATTCACCACTACTTCAACTTTTTTTTAATCCACTGAAATCCATCTTTTGACACCACATGCCTAAAGAAGGCAACACTAGAAAGCCAAAATTTACATTTCTTCAATTTGGCAAATAACTACTCTTGCCTCAAAGTCTCCAAAAGAATCTTTAAATGTTCTTCATGATTTACTGAGCTAAGGGAATACACCAAAATATCATCAATAAAAACAACCACAAACTTATCCAAATAAAGTTTAAAAACCCTATTCATTAAGTCCATAAAAGTAACTGGAGCATTTGTCAACCCAAAAGGCATTACAAGGAACTCATAATGCCTATATCGAGTATGAAAAGCAGTTTTGGGAACATCCTCAATTCTCACCTTCAACTGATGGTAACCAGATCGAAGATCAATTTTGAAGAACACTTGCCCCTTTTAATTGATCAAATAAATCATTTATTCGAGGTAAAGGATACCTATTCTTCACTGTTACCTTAGTTAACTCTCGATAATCAATTCACAACCTCATATTCTCATCTTTTTTCTTCACAAATAACACTGACGCTCCTTAAAGAGATACACTAGGTCTAATAAAGCCCTTATCAAGAAGTTCTTGCAACTGCTCTTTTGACTCCTTCAATTCTGTAGGAGCCATTTTATAAGGAGCTTTAGAAATAAGGCAAGTTCCAAGAACCAAATCAATAGAGAAGTCAATCTCCCTATTAGGAGGTAAACGAGGTAGATTTTCAAGAAAAACATCTGAAAATTCCCTCACAATAGAAATCTCTTCAATCCTCAACTCCTTCATTCTAGTATCTATAACAGCTGTCAAAAATCCTTTACAACCCCTAGTAAGCAATCGCCTAGCTTTCAAAGAAGAAATGACTTGCAAAGGAATGTAAGTACCACTACCACGAAAAGAAAAAGGTGTTTCCCCAAGAATCTCAAAGTCCACCTTTTTTCCCTTGACAGTCAACTTTAGCAAAATTTGCAGCTAACCAATCCACCCTTAAAATTACATCAAAATCTTGCGTTTCTAAAACATATAGATCCGCAAACAATTCTTTATCCTCAATCCTTACCACACACATATTACATATCTAATTTGAGATAATTTCACCTTTAATTGGAGTGTCTATATATAGTTCATAATCCAAAAGCTTACAAGGCAAGACAGACTTTCGAACAAATGTAGCAGATACAAAAGAATGAGATGCACCAATATCAAACAATACATGACCAAAAATTGAGGCAATTGGTAATGTACCTGACACAACAGTGTTGGATGCCTCTACATCCGACTAAATGATAACGTAAGTACACTCCCGGGTGTGAGGTCTTCCCACCTTTTGATGTCTAGTAGAAGGTGTCGGTGTCGGCTGAACAACATGAGTAGATTGAGTCCTTTGCATTACCTGTTCAAAGGTTTGAGAGTTTTATGGCTTCTGCACTGATTGGGACTCTAGGGACATCAAAAGACAATCAGCAATACGATGGCCCTATTGGCCATATCTAAAGCAAGCACCAGTAACATGTATACATTCTGAAGATTGATGCCCTCTACAACAAAACGAACATCTAGGCCTTTGTTGAGACGTCTTGCCATGGTAAGATTGAGCTGCATGAGGAGGAAGTCTATCGTTGAAAGTAACAGAAGCTTGAGACTTTTTCAGTGGCTTGAAATTTGGAAGGACTGTAAAAAGCTCTCTTACCTCAAAAGTTTGAATCTTTACTCCTCTTTTTCTGAAAATCCCTCATTGCCTCTTGAGTCTCTCTCCATACAAAATCTAAGGATTTCGCCCTACCAACCACTTCATTGTAGCTAATCAAATGCAATGGAGCTAAGCCTCTGTGGATGTGAGCATTCAAACCATTTTTGAATCTCCTAACCCTACTTTCATCGTCAGAAACCAAAGAAGTAAAAAACTTGGATAGTCTATTAAACTTAGTCTCATAGTCATCTACTGCCATACTACCTTGCACCAAATTAAGGAACTCCCTCTCTAATTGTAACAACTTGCTCCGAGGAAAATATTTGGCATAAAAGGCACGACAATTCCCCCAGTTGAAGAACTCAAAGTCATTTTCATAAGTGTTAGCTACTCCTTTTCACCGATTATGTGCACTTCTTTGTAATAGATAGGCTGTAAATTTAACATTGTCCTGATCACTGGAACGAATGGCACCAAAAGCTTTCTCCATCTCCTCAATCTATAATTCTACATCATTAGGGTTTGTGGAACTCTTGAAAGGAGGAAGGGCTATTTTCTTAAATTCACCCAAGGCTTTCCACTTCATAGAATTATCAATCTGTTGGACCAATTGCAGACATTGTCATTGCTCTCTAACCAAACCGGCTACTTCTTGGATCAAGTTCAGTACTTTGTCATCACTTCCAAGCACAATATCTTGTGTCTCCTCGATCGAATTGGTAAGAGGTTGGTTAATTTCAACAGCCATTTGAGTATCTGATGTGTCAACATTGTCTTGATTTTAGTTTAGAGGATTTCGGAGTCTTTCAAGGCGAGAACCTTTAGCACCAACAACTCTAACACTAGCTACAAGTTCGGCAAGATTTGGCTCACGGTTTCAACGAGGAGGCATACTGGTTATTCATAACAAGAAAAATTACCATTAGTTTTTTTTTTACTCTAACATAAAGCGTTCGAATAAGTATATATAAAATATTAATTGAAATAAAACGTCCTAATCTATTTTTTTTCCTACCCATCTCTCGGATCTTGCTTAAGTTGTCAAAAACTACATAATTATGTCTAACTTGGGCTCTGATACCACTAAATCTATTACACCCTCAAACCTTGAGGCACAATAGACGCTACACACCTGCAAGATATAACCCTATTCATACCTTAATCAGAAATTCTTTGAACACTTCTCCCTTTCCTCTATCTTTCTTCTTCTTCTCTTTTTTCTAATTGTCTTTCTCTAAAACTTAACGGTATGAAATTGAGTTAACTTCTACTAATTTTTTTTATTTATTTATATTTAAACGTATTGAGATAAAACTAATTACTTTTCTTTTTAAAACATGACAAGATTAACTGACTACTTTTCTTTTAAACGTGTTAAGACAAAACTAACTAATTTTCTTTTTAAAATAGATAAGGTAAAACTAATTGATTTTTTTAAACGTGATAATATAATCTGATACCAACTAAAATATATCTATTCTATTTTCAAAAAGATTCTTTCTTTTTTTCTCTTTTTATTAATAACCCTAAGACTATATTTGTAATTATCAAATAAAGTGATATATTTATTATTTTTTTAGAGGTATTACAATTTATAAACAAATATTAGTATTTATTAAATTAAATAAATTGTATATAAGAAACTAGTATTAGTTATTTCCAGAAATGGGAATGATTACTATTACTGAATAAAGGAGAACAACCCAACCAAACGTGCCTTCTGTATCACGTGACATGCACGTGCATGAATCAGTCCGATCCTTCCCGCAATTTTCCAGAAGCACTTAAAACCGCCCTATCCGCATGCTGCTTAAATCTTTCCTTAAACCCATGAAAATTGCGAAAGGAACAAGTCAGAAATCGTTTCCCGGAAAAAAAAATTTTCTGAAATTGAAATAATCAGCCATCAAAGAGTAAAGCCAAGAGAAAACTAATGAAATCAACAAAACGGGGAGCAGCAGCAGATAGCAATAGAGGAAGCAGTAGCAGTGGCCATTTACACACTCTCCATCAACGTCTGAAACATGCTTTAAGTCTTGGCAACACCAGGTAAACCTGCCCTTTCTTTCTTTATTTCTTTTATTTGAAGTATTGTTAAATTATATCTGATTTTTTTTGATAAATTACTAAAATTGGGTTCTGGGTGATGGGCAGATTGTGTGATGATAAAGAAAAGAAATGGCAGTGTACGGATATAGAGATTCAGAGGCATGTAATTCGTTCCCTTGCTGCTTTTCTTGATTGTATTTCTGGAGACGCCTCCCACCATCGGCTTCTCAAGGTTTTTCTTTTTGTCTTATAGGGCTTATGTTTTAATTCTATTTGGATATTATCTATTTCTTTTGATCATTGGGTTGTATAGGGTGTTGAGAATGACCAATATGCTGCTAGTAATTAGTGTCTGTTATTTCTGATATATATATATATATTCCGGAAGCAAAATGTAAAAAGACCACGTTATGATATCAAAGCAATTTTTTTTTCAAAGAATTAGAAATCAAAGAGTTTAGCCGTTTACCTTTTTGGTATTCAAATATGAATTTCCCTTTATACTATTTGCTTTTTGGCTTATAGCAGTTTTGAGGACGTAAAAAGTAGTGAAAAGCAGCAAGTAAATGCCTTACTTAGTTATGATGCAAAAACATACTTGTAGAGATTGCTCTTGCTCATGGTGGATATCAGTTGCAACATTCATGTAGATAGATATATTGCTTATCTCATATTCCCCCTTTTTGCTTTAGTTCTTTTCCATCTCTTTCTGGTATATGATGCGTAGTTGATGAATGTTAGTTCAGGTGTTATGCGTGTTCATTCATGCTACCGTGTTTGGTTCTGGGAAATATATACTTATACTGTTAGAAGTCAGTCAATATGAGTCTGCTTTGATTGGTTAGTAAGTACCACATGCTACTTTGTCCTCCTTTTAACAATTTTCATTTCGTTGGATTCGACTTCCAGGATTCACTCGCTGATATAGTTGGGGCATTGGTGTGGATTCTGCAATGTAAAAGTGGAGCTATAGTAGGCATGGCAGCAAATATGGTAGTCAAGTTGATTGGCACTAACAGTTCAATGATGCAATTGTACTTGGCAGATCTCATCAATCCTTTATCATCCCTGTTATGTTCCAAAAATGTAGAAGTTTCTACCTCCTGTGCCACTGCTTTGAACATGATCCTCTCCAATCTAAGTGTTAAGAGCGAGAAAGAAGTTTGGGAGATAGTCAAAGAAGCAAAGACTGTTATTCAAATTATTAGGATTATGCGGGAATTTCCTGGTGGAACCTTGTCTATTGAGTATTTTCAAGAGATGGCTTCCCTTTTGAGTATGATATTGTGGCAGTGGCCTCCATCTCGTTATTCTGTTTGGAATGATCCTATAATGATGAAAGTTTTAGAAGATAGTTGCACAAAATCTAATGTCTCTACAAAAGTTGCAGTGTTGAAATTGTATTCTGCATTAGGTATTGATCATCTGTATAAGACCTTTTTTATCTTTCTTTATGTTCAATGTACTAGTTTTTTCCCTCAATTTCTGGATTGAATGATTTCATATCTCTTTTTGCCAGCTCTATGCAATATAGTGGCCAAGAAGCTTCTAGAAAATGGAGAAACCATTCTACCAATGATGGTCAATTCGATGGGTGGCTCAGAGCCTCTGTCAATTAGAATAGAGGGATTTAGACTTGCCCAGCATTTAGTGGTAAGGATTATAATTTGTTTTCATTTGCAAATACCCTTAACAGAAATTTATTTTTGTTGTTTGTGTAATTTTATCCACTTGATACTTAGGCAGATGAACATCGATGCAAAATAATGACAAGCTTACATTCTGGGCCTCTAGTTAAAGCCATTATTGGAGGAATGAGAGGATGGAGCTTGGTCTCTGGAAAGATTGCAAATGATCAGTTGTCTTTGCTAGAAGAGGCCTGTCGATTGGCTCGAATTACTCGGTGGCCAGGAGAACATCACATTTGCTTTTGGGAGGAAGGGATTGACAAAGTCCTTCTTGATCTGCTTCTTGAAAACTTTGACAAACAAGCGTCAGAACATCCTTTGTCACGTGAGGAACAAATGTCAATTGCTCAGGAAGGCCTTGATGCAAATTTTCTTCTTGCTCTAAGGCCACACATTTGGGAGATTCTTGGATGGCTTGCACTGCACTGTGCGAAAGATTTTAGACCAAGTGCACATCGAAATGAGCTCTATGTTGACATCCTTATCACATGTGCATGGTAATATTCCCATTCATCAGTAAACCTTGTTTGGCTTATCCAGTTATCCACATTTCATATTTTTATCCTATATGTGTATTTTTGTCCATTTTTTGTCTTTTTAGGTACTGAGAGATATTTTCCTTGCAAATGCTGATATCCTTTGATAGCGTGTCTTTTGTAGAAGCAATTCGCAAAGGATGCCAAATATGTGAAAATGGTGATACCTATAGAATTGAATCATCCTCAAGATCAGTTTTAATGATGATGCATTCTCCCAGCACGTATATTGCATCAAAAGTGAGGCTCATCCTTTCTGGAGTTCTAGAGCCAAAGGGCAATGAGTATCTGAAACGCTTGCTGCATTTACTAAAGTATTCATCATCAACAAACAATTATGGATTGCCAAACATTCATAAAACTGTCATTGAATTAGTTGGCTTGATTTGTTATTCTGGTTTGCCACAATATCAAAAGAATGTTATTGGAGGTGATGGAATGAAGACATTAGTGACTCTTATAGGACGGTGCTTGAGAAATCAAGTTTCTATTAGGAGTAGGAGCGTTGCCCCCCATTTTCATAGTGCATTTTATGAGAGGGCATGTTGCTGGATGACTACAGAAGAATGGGAAGGAAAAGATGCTCTTCTGTTCTACAGTTTGTGGGGACTAGCTGAGTTGGTACAGCATTCCTCTGATATAAATCATACCAAATCTCACCTAGTTGAGACGGTACAAGATGTCTTACATAATGTATCTGCTTCTGGACCAAGATGGTTTGCTGCATATATTCTTAGTTATTTTGGAGTTTATGGATTTCCAAATAAACATGACAAAGGCTTTGGGAAAGCACTTGAAGATAAGGAACACACAGATGTGCAACTCTTTTTCGCAAATGGTGAGTCTGTGAGTGCTCATGGAGTTATTCTTGCTGTTCGTTGTCCATCATTGCTACCTCTTGAGCAATTTCCTCATCATGTAAAAGCAACCGATAATTTTAGAGTAAGAGATATTCCAGAGAAGCTCTGTCCAAAGTTCCGGAAAGAAATTCGTTTGTCTGCTAATGTTGATCAGCAGGCACTACTGAAGTTGTTGGATTATGTTTACTTTGGTTATCTTGAAGCAGGAGAAGAGCTTGCAAGGAAGTTGAAAACTCTAGCTAAGTGTTGTAACCTGCAACCTCTATTCCTAATGCTTTGCAGAAAGATTCCTAAGTGGGGTACTCCTATTCCAAGCTCTGATCTCATTCATGCTCTTGGTCCTGTTGGGTTCCATTTTGTGTACGTCTCTCCCTCTCTTGCCTAGTGACACCCTCATTGTGTTATGTCAGTATAATCATCTGCCATTCTATTCTCAACTTGTGCATCTAATGGGGAGGCTTCATTGTGAAGAACATTTTGAAAGTACACAGCAAAGATAATATGCTCATCCATTGTTAATTTGTGCTGTCTTCCTGTTTGTCTATGTTGTGAACTAAAAGTTGTTATGTTTCTTGTTTCAGGGATGTAATCTTGGAAGCTAAAGCAACTGAACGAAGGCCCTGGGCGTGCAGCTTTTGCTCTCTATTGGTGCCTCACATGCATGCTCACAAAATTATATTGCAGTCAAGTTGTAATTATCTTCGAGCCTTGTTTCAATCAGGAATGCAGGAAAGGTCCGCAGAAAGCAGTTTACTCTTCTTTTTACATATTTAAAGTCTTATCTTGTGCATACTTTGGCATAATAAGTGATGAAAGCTGTTGTTTGCTATTGAGAGTTGTATGCATCAGTGTGGCAGCAAAAATCTTTGAAGAATGGACATGATAAATATGCGGAAAGAGTTGAAAATATTATGACATCTTTTTTTTATTGGTGGGGTGTGCGGGTTAACTAAAATTGGTAGCCAAGTATTTTATATATTTTGTTATTATTTTACTCTTCGATTTCTAAATGGCTAAATAAATAAGTATTTTACTCAGACTAGTTTGAAAATATGTTATTTTCTTCAATATTGTTTACGGGACAAATGGATTGGCATTCAACAAAATGTTAAAAAAAAAAACGATTTGTTTTTGTGGGACACAGTTCAAAGACATGAGTTACCCGCCAAATGATATCTCTCTTTCCTTGGAATTTCTAATGAAACCAGGAAAAGTATGGTCCCTTTACACCCATTTCTCTCTCTCTCTCTGGACACAAACGCACACACATTAATCTTTTAGGATTATTTTGGGGGCTTGGTTGTTTTAGCTTTTCAATTTTCACTTGTTAGACCAAGTAACTTTGGATTTTCTGACCATCATTTCTTGATTTTGCAAAGTAGTGTATTAAATTTGATATATTTTATATGGTGCTTTGATGGATTTCTTTCTTCAACACAGGTCATTATCTATGCGCCTTCAGAGTTTACTTTGGTACCTAATATTAACATTTCTGTCTCTTATTTATCCTGACTGAAAAGGTTCTATTTGCTCGCAGCCATTCGCAAATCATAAAGGTTCCTATCAGTTGGGAAGCATTGATTAAGTTAGTGCAATGGTTCTATAGTAGTGAGCTGCCAAATCCTCCCTTTGGATGTTTGTGGGACAATATGGACATTAAGGAAAGGCTATATGAGCTGAAACCTTATGTAGAACTTTACTGGTTGGCTGAATTTTGGATTTTGGAAGATGTTCAAGATGCCTGCTTCAGAATAGTTGTATGTTGCTTGGATTCTGATAGGCAATTGTCTATTGAAGTTATTAAACTTGCAGCTAATTTCTCTCTATGGAAGCTAGTTGAGGTAGCAGCAGAGTATATGGCCCCCCTTTATCATAAACTACGAGACACTGGTGATCTCGAAGAACTTGATGAACTGCTAGTTGATTTGGTTCGTGATGCTTCTGTTAGGCTTTCTCAAGATCGTGGTAATTTGTCTGGATGATATTGTCTACATCCACATAATTCAGTCAACTATGAGTGTAGGATGCCTTGAAACCATTTCTCATACTTCCAATGTCATGCAATAGCAGATATGGATGTGCTTGATCTGCCTGGAGAATTTACATAGTCGCCCACCTAATTTTATATTCTATAATTAACCAATGAAAAGAAAAAACATGAAAGAGTTATACAGCCACAACCTTTTGGATCCGTAACTCAGGTCTTTCTAAGCTAGAAATGGTTCAAGTGTTAATTTGGTAAATATTTCTTAATTATTATTGATTTACATACTACTAAGGTGAAATTTTGAGGATGTGATTCATTTAGAAGGGTAGTATTGAAGGTGATTTATTTGGTAAATAGTTCCTTAGTATTTGCTATATATTTGTTCTAAGCAGCTTCTTTATCAAGGCTGGGAAGCTTTTCTTGTTTATGTTGTTGTACAAGAAGTAAGAACTATGATACAATGATGTTCCTATTGTTGGAGAATTTGTATGTGTATTTTGTAGTGAACCACCCTGTCTTGCCACTTGAATGTAAAATTGAGTTTGTCGTTTGACTTGATGCCAGGAAGTGCACTGATTTGTATGATCCATGTCGTTATATATATTGGTTATAGACAATTGAGTTGGATTATAAGTATCCATTGTTAAGGATTTGATAATTTGATTGTACAAAGGATAGTAGTGTGTTTTCTTTGAATTCAACCTTTTGAGAAGCGATATGTAGTATGAGCTAAGGATGAAAAGTAGAAAGCTATGCCATTTTATCTGTTTTGATTGCTCTAACAACCATGATTGAGACCATCAGTAACGACTGTTGCTCCAAAATCCATTAAACACCATGGACATGATTCCACATCTATTGCATTCTCAAGGCCAAGTGCACCTTCCAATCAGCAATTGTCTATGTACTTTGGACAAAATCCCATTTTGATCTTCAGTCACAATGAGCAATGGCTACTAGTCGTAGGCGATTGGAAGATGGTGTTAAATCCGACAGCCGCATGGCTTTAGCTCAAGTTGTTGGATTAACTCTGTCATCCAATCCATCTCAGGATTCGAACTCGAATTTCGACATGGAATTTCATATCCAATCCATCTCAAGATTGAGCTATACAATGGAGGCACTTCTCTTCTATCAAATAAATTCCATTTCACCTATCTCAGGATTGAAACTTTGAGTTCCAGGATAAATTTCACATCTAACTGTTAGGGTGTTCCTTTGGAGGGCGAATTATATGAACAGAAAAATGGTTATGGGGAGTGGAATAGCTCTGGTTCTTGGATGAAATCAATAGGGTTTAATTTTCCACAATTAATGCTTCAGCCTATTGCAGTAACTATAGGGATAAGATGCTTCTCAATGTCAGAAGACCATAGTGGCAAACAACAATAATTCTGTCTCAATCTAAGGTCATGTTATATAAGCTGATGACATGAAATGTTCAGGATTGATAAGGACGCTCTGTGTCTAGCCAACCAGCTATTCCTTTGGTGGTAACCAGCACAGTGTCTGTGAAGCTCCCAATCCAGTGGTCTTCCCGCCTAAAGAACATCATACCTGTTAAAACTTGAGATTTGAGATTCCAATTTGTAGATAATTCAATTATTAGATTTATAAAGGAAAAGGGAAGAAAGGAGCAAGTAATGGATCTCTCTCGTTACATTCCCCTATCTTCACCTCAGGTCATTTCCAACATTTAGCATTCCATAAGCGTATCAAGTTCAAGAAGAAACGTGTTGGAACATGTTGGTCTTTAAACAGGCACAGTTATGCACTCCCTCCATATCTTACGTTAACAATGCTGACAATACTTCATATTCAGATACAGTCCAACAATCCTTGTGTTAATTCTTGAAAAGTACAATCCATCAAGTTATCATTGAAGGGAAATTAAGAAGTCACATTTTAAAAAGGAAATTGTGAAGAATAACACTTCTGATAAAATAATTTTAAAAATAATTATTAAAATAAATTTAACTGTTTTTAGTCAAAATTATGCATAACTTGAAAAAATTGCTCTTGAAGACATTTCAAATGAATTAAACTATTCATCACTATTTCTCTTCATCTCCGTCTGTGTTTTTGATTTCTCTCTCTCACTATCTAGTGTTCTCTAATTTTATCGATTTTTCTTTTTAACATCTATTTGCTATGATCCCAAGTTTCAAGATATCGAGCAATAGTTTTGATGAAATTGAAGTGAGTGACTATTTGGAAAATTTAATTTTTAGGTGTTTTGGATGAAACTAAAATAGTAGAAATGATCACAGATATTTGAAAGAACTTTTAATTAGATCATTTCGGGACCTAAACACCAATAAACTTAATAATTTGAAGTTTATAAACATAAAGTTTTAAAAGATATTTTTTTCGATTTTTAGCTCAAACAGGTGTTTTAGATAAGAAAAATTATGTTTTGATTTAAGAAAACATGTTAAAACACTTTAATTACTGTCAAATCGTTAAAAAGAAAAACAAAAAGAAATAAAGAGAGTTGAGAGGATTTAAAGTTTTGATTCGCAAATAACAACAACATTTTAAACATTAAAGTGTAACAAAAATTTTTTAAACATAACGTGTAATAACATTATTTTTTTCAGCATGACTTGTAATATATTTTTGTATATGGTGTGTAATAATAATAATTTTTTAATATAGTGTATAATAACTTTTTTTAATTATGACATATAACATGTTTTGTACATGACACGTAATAATAATATTTTTTTAAACATGACCTGTAACAAATTTTTTTAACCATGATGTGTAATAAATTTTTGTATATGACATGTAATAATAATATTTTTTCAACATAACGTGTAACATTATAAACAAGTTTTTTTGTTCAACTTCACTAAAAACAATTAAAATTATAAAAAGAATTATTTTTAAAAATATTTTATTTTTAAGAGTTATTTTTAATAATTAAAAATATGACCCTAACTTACAAGTAAGGGTATGCCTCTTTCCTTATAAGATGTCTTTTCTTAATAGAACACGACAGGTTTCAAAGTGATTAATACCTTGAATTTTGAAGCAATCCAACAATCCTTACATACGCAGATAACTTCGTCTTCGTCTGTGGGAAATCCATACCGACCCTTAGAAAAGCCACAATTCACCCTTTGATTGGGCGCTAGTGTTAGAAGGGGAATGATCACATATAATAGGTAAGGATTGGACTGCGTTTAAGGCTCCTGTGAGGTGTCTTTTGTTTTGAAAAAACCCTAAGGACAGGCCCTGAAGACAACATCGCGTAATATGCAACAATCATTGTATCAACAGATGGAAATCTCATATTGGCCCACAAAGAAAGCATTATCCACCCTTTACTAAAGGCAAAGTGTTGAGGGGGAAGATCCACGTCTAATGGTCAAGAATGAAATTGTGGCTCATAAGTAAGGATATGTCCCTTCCACTACAAGATGTCTTTTTATTTGTAAAAATATAAAATTGTGAAAATAAGTTTTAAAATAAATAATATTTATTATGAGATTTTTATTTTAAAAAATAAAATTATAAAAATAAGTTTCAAAACAAACAATATTTTCTATGAGATATCTTTTTTCAAAAAATAAAATCGCGAAAGCAAGTGTCAAAACAAACAATACCTTGCAACTAGATGTTTTAAGAATCTTTACATTAGCAAGATTTATGTGATGAAAAGGAGTTATATCAGTCTCATTATGTAATGTCAAATATTTATTTATTAAAAACAACATTCATTTGGACACAATGATGAAGTCTAATCCCTCAACCAAATTAGCCGATGGCATATTTGGTATAGGGTAATTATTCAAACTCTATGGTGATATGCACTTATGATTAGATCACTGTGTTTGGTAAGAACTCGATAATCTTATGTGATAACGATTTAAGATTATCGAGAGTGATTAAATCACTACCGTGAAAGATTATCTAATTCCCATCCGAGAAGGTGGGAAACCTTTTTTATCGGGGTGAAATAATCTATAAATTATGATAATAATATATTAGCATGACAGTAGATCATCATTAGGATCTTCAAAATGATAGTAAATGCTACAGCTTATAAGTGTACTATTCGGATATTGCCCCAAACAATTTAAAGATCCACCTTGTAAAGTTCTTGTGAAAGGTGAAAGGGGGATTGGGACAAGAAAGGGAAGGGAAGGGAAGGGAAAGGAAAGGGGGGAGCTGTTTATAAAATGTAGTATTCACTGTTACTGGATCATTGATTACAATTACATAACATGTATTTGGTATTCCTTTTACAATTTAGTGTCACACATACACGCGCGCGCACACACATACATACACTCGCACATAAATATATATGTTGCATAAATTTTTGTTTATTCTTATCATGCCTGTCATCATTCTCATATGCCTTTGTGAAGGATGTTGCCCCATACTCTCAGCCGATTTTAAGTATTGTCTTAATTATAAATATTTTTTTTTTAGAATTAGAAAAAGGAGGATTTGAACTCTACTTTTTAAACAAAGAGATCATATACTAACTAATGAGCCAAATACTGGGGTGTATATTAAATATAAACAGCTTATGTTATATTCTTCAATGAAATGTTAAAGTGAAAAACATTAATTTTTTTAAATATTTAATTTAGCTATAAATTGTATTAAACACAATGCATGAAGAGGACAGAAAGACTTTTTTCCCTCTTAAAAGCCGCCATATCATCTTTGCACTAATGCTCCCTTTTTCTACACATGCATTCATTTTGATGTCCGAACGTCACTTTCATTCTTCTTTCAATGTCTAGAGTCTACACATCACTTTCATCGTTTTTAATTGTTTAGAATTAGTTATCTTTTAAAGAAAACTTTATTAGGCAAGGCTTATGTCTAGACATCACTTGTATTTTTCCTTGTCTTACTCTTTATCTGTACTTTCAAAGATTTCCACACACTCCCATCCCACCCTTGTTAATCTTCTCTCCATACTAGAGACATGGTTATCTTAATCCAACTTTCCTCACTTGCCACAATTGTTCGATTCTTTACATCAAAAGACATTCATTATTGATTTAGTCATAAACCAAATGATCCATTAACTTAAATAAGGCTGCATAACAAGATTATCATATATAGCAGTTTCCACAATCAACTAAGCATAGTTCCATAAGCGTCAAGTCACCAGCTTGACATTTATGCCAAAAGGATGCTTTGAGCTTGAGCATCGACTAGAATAGCTTGGTCTATGTCGCATGTTTGCTTTTACTTTTATTAAGTAATTAAGTACACAAGTCATTATGCTTCACAATTGTCACAATTATGAATACTCAATATAAAAAAAAACTCATTAATTTATTTAGAGACCAATTATTAGTAGTGGTCAAGTCAAGTTTTTCAGACGTTGGAAATATAGTCAGAGGCGAGATTGGGTGCAGTCAAGTTCATCTGTTTAGTTTTGCCTCTTAAGTTTAGAAACTCATGTGTATGACATTGATATAGTTAAGCAAGGTATTTTGTTGATCGAAGTGGGTGAGAATCATCTATAATAATTATTGGGTGACAACAGATTAGGTAATGGAAACTGAACGCAGCTTAGAAAAGAATGAGTTCAATCTTCTTCCCAACATTTAACCAAAAAGGGTATCCTCTGGACCAATATCAACCACAATGTCCCTCAGAGAATGAGATATCAAAAGTTACAAGAGTAAGATCTCAAGTTTATCTTTTAATCACATCTTTAGTGAGAAAAACTCACTTATCTCATTAATTAATGTTCTCTTAAGCCTTGGTCTTGGAATTGCATCTCTCCATTCATAATCCAAATAAACATCTTATTAATGGAGCAACAATGATGAATGTGAAGGGAGAGGCTAACGAGGAAAGTCTTTGGTACGTCACCAAATATGAATGAAGAGACTTTAACTAAGTAATGGAATATTGGACCACAATTTGGATAATTATTTTCCATGGAAAACTAAGGAGCTTTGTCTTCTATGAAGCGGCAGGCAGGGCCACCTGTTTCGTTAATGCTTTCGAATGAAACAAGAAAACTTTTACCCAAAAACAAAAGGAGAAAACTTTTGGATCTTTTTCTTAACTTTCGGTTTCTTGCAATCTTTTGCTTTCATTTTGCTTCTTTTTCAGAATCTGATTGCCCAAACAAACTTTGCTAGAAGAGATTTGCTGAATATCTGAAACCAAGCTTGTACCATAGGCCTTGGAAATCATTAAGATATACCTCTATGTCATCCTCATCATGATCAATTCGGCAATAACAGCAATGACAACCAGATAATTAAATCCAGCAATAGCAAAGCCTGTGCTCTGTATTACACAGCCTTAATTAAATCCAGCAATAGCAAAGTCTGTGCTCTGTATTACACAGCCTTGTCACACAGCATAATTAATCTCATAAAAATTTAAATTTATTTTTTAATGAGATGGCAGCAGTCGATTATCCTCGTCGCAGTGTGTAGAATCAATATAAATCTTAATAATTAAATTCCATATCTAAAATAATAGCCACGTAAATACGAGAATAACATTGAAATGAACGATGCTTTTATGTGGAATGGAATAACAGGCTTTCATGATCAATTCAAGCATGTAATTGACGATGTTGCCTCTTTCTCAAAACAAAAACATCTCGCCATAAAATTTTATTTAGGTTATATGATATTAAAAGGAAAAAAGTATATGTCCCTCTCCTGTCTTATCTGAATCTGGACTGTGATGAGCATGAGAAAAAACATGCTGCCTGTGTTTTATCTCTTAAATGGTTCTGCCACCATTTTGCTGTACTGTACTGCTGTTTAAAAACCCACTGTGTTTTATATGGTTGGATTCTGCTTGATCAATTTTGACAGATACCGGGCTAGGTTGTGCTCTTGATTTATTTTTTTCTGGTAAAGTCTTTGGGTGAATGCCAGGAAATCTCTGGGAAGCTTTTTCTGCCAACCCCATGTGTTGTGTTTTCTGTTGGTGCGTGATGACAGGTGCTGCGACCTTCTTCTGTGTTTTTTCCTGCTTTGTATCTCAGAGTGCCTAACAGGGCCTGGCATGTTTTTGATTTTTCTGGGTGAGTGACTTTGTGTGTATAAGACTCTTAACATGCTTCATTCTTTTCTGCTGGAGGCTTAACTCCATTGTACTGATCCTTGTTTGATACCCCTATTAGGGGAGGCTAAACTAATTAACAAAGGAATATTTTGAGAATAAACCCTAAAAATAAGAAAACAATTAAAACTAGAGAAATAAAATGGGAAAAAAAATACAACATATTATCTCATTAATAATAAATTAAGCTTTTGTTTCTTTTAAGACTTTGTTTATAGGCTTGGGTATTTTCTGCCAGAGTTTGATAGCTACTCCGAAGGAAAAGAAAAATGCAAACATAAAAGTTACTATAATTTTGTTCTTGAACTCTTTCCTTTCCCGACCAAATACCGTGCATCCTCCATCACTAAGAAGACATATGGAAAACAAGGGTGACCTTACTGTTCCAAGGGTGTCACCCCAAGAAAGGGAAAAAAAAAAAGAGGAGACTTCAGTCAAATGAGAATAGTGTGCATCGGAGTATGACAATAAAAGCTAGTGTAATTGAATTGCAATTTCCACATTAAAGTAGAACAAAGTAAATCGCCAATGGAACACTACTCTTCTTCTCAGCAAGTTGTGTTGCTTCCTTCATATCCCATGCTTCTCTTTTGTAAGTGGAAATGACTGTTGAATTTGTTCATATATAGTCTTTCGAATCGACTAATTTGCATTTGCATTATTTCTTATTTGATGCAAAGTTACTACCTCCTTGTTGATGCTTTGTTTTGCAGCTCTTCTGATAAATGTACTGATTGAACATTGTACAACTGATGAACGACAAAATCTCCAGGCAGAGGTAATATATATTTTGCTTATGTTGCATTGCACCAATCTCCATCTAGATTGATACTTTGTGCTAATAGTATATATGTTTTGGTTATTTACAGATCACAACAACCCAGCATTACTATGATTTCAGTGATGAAACAACAGGGAAAGATACTGTAGAAATTGCACCTTCTGGCTTATTAGAGCTTGGTCAATCTTCTTGTCAAACTGGGACTTCGGAGATCTCCAATCCACTGAACTCGCTAGCAGAAGTTGTACAAGAGGTCTGAATTTTCCTTAACCAGATTTGCTCCATTTTGGAGGGGAAAACTATGATAGAAACCATGCATGGCTAGCCTCTCTCTTTTTCTCCATACGTATAATCACGGGACGCCAGCCTCAGACCTCTGTCCAACCCTCTCACCCAACCGAGGTTGGGCCATAGGCCTATCAATGCCACTGAAATAAGTCTTTGACTGTAGTCTGTAGCTAGCAACCCTACCAATAGAATCTTGTGTCAGAAATGGGACTTAAGCATTAGGTCATCATTATGTTAACAAACTTAGAACTACCAGCACATATCCGAGGGTGCTAGACTGTTGGATTTGGTACATATGTTCAGATTTTATCTTTTTTAAGCCATAGCCTTGTAGATATTGTGCCAATGCCTATCATATCTAGCGAGCTTAATGATCCAACGACTTAACCTTATTCAAGATAAGTAAAACCATATATACTCTACTAGGGCGGCCGGCCGAAGTTAACGCCGGTGACCCCTCTCCGATGCTTGAGTCAATAGAAGTCGTCAAGAGAAAATTACATCAAGGGGTACGTTCCTTATATCATGACGATAACATCTAATGTAGTTATATACCTTACCCACAACGGAGTCCTGGTGATGTAATAATAAGACACTGGACATGTTACGTCAATTTGAAAACATTTTATAGTAATTAGATTTTGAAGAATTTGATGATCATCTCTTTGGCGGTGAATTGGCAGGTTGATGGCGATGAAATTACAGCAGAACCAGCTATGGAAATACTGCCAAGATTCGATGAAGCTCAGGTGCAAAACCTAAGAAATGGGTTAAAAGTTGCAAGCCTGGTCATCTCAGTTTCTACAACTGGGATTTTTAGTTTCCTCGCCGGATTTCCTACAAGTCAACATCCCACCATGAAAAGCAAGCTTCTGTTCAAAGCTGGAATTCTCTCAATGTCTGCCTCACTGTTCTCTGCTTTAGTCCTATTGGTACTGTCAACAAACAAGGCCAAGTTTTCTGCCTTAAATCTAACTGTGGGAATTATCATATGGATTTCCACAGGATTGATGACATTGGCAGTGGTTTTGCTCATCATATTTTACTTGCAAAACACAACGTGATCATTAGCTATTTTCCCTTGAGGCAAGACAAGTGATCTATTGTAAGGAATTAGCCAGCTTTGTTTGGGTTAAACACTAAGGCCGCGTTTCATGTCGAGATTGGTTTCCTTGGAATGAGTAAACATAATATCGTTTGAACCACCAGTAATTCCAAGTGGAGTCTAACGAGAAATGAATGCTAAAAATTGTTATGCAATGACCTATCAACAAAAAGTTATTCTTACATAGGATAATAATTTTTAAAATTGGTTAAAAATATTTTTGTTTAACATTTTTCAAAAAGCAATGGGGTACTATTAAAGGTGATATCATGCGCCTTATGGACTGCTGCTTCAATTCAGCTTGCATTGATGGATGTATTAATACCTCTTTTATCACCTTGGTTTCGAAATGTTCCTACCTATCCTCCATAAGTGATTACTGGCCCATTAGTTTGGTAAGTAGTCTCTACAAAATCATTTCTAAGACTCTTGCTAACAGATTAAGGAGTGTTTTGGGAAAGGCGATCAGCAAAAATCAATTCGCTTTAATCAGGGGAAGACAACTACTTGATTATAGCCTTATTGCCAATAAGGTAATAGATCTTCTTAAGAAAGATCATGATGGGGGCCTTTTTTTCAAAATTGATTTCAAGAAGACTTTTGACAGTGTTGAGTGGTTTTTTGGACTTGTTAATCAAGTATATGAGTTTTGGTGAGAAATGGCGAGTGTGGATTCGTGTATGTATCTTGACTGCTTTTATCTCCGTTTTTGTTTATGGGTTTCCTTCATGTCAAATTCACATGAATAAGGGTTTGAGGCAAGGCGACCCACTCTCACTTTTTCTCTCTAACCTGGTCGCTAAGGGGTTTAGTATCTTAATGCATAAGCTGAAAGTGAACATATCATAGAGGGAGTCACTATTGGTAGAGATGAGCTTACCATTTCCCACCTTTAATTTGCCAATGATACGATAATAGCTTGTAGATTCTCTCTTGATAATTTGTTGAATGCTAAAACGATTCTAAGATATTTTTAGGCTATTTCGAGTTTTAAAATTAACCTCAACAAAAGCAATCTCTATGTTGTTGGATTGGATCAAGGGCTTATTGAAGAATAGGCAAGTAGAATCTCTTGTACAATTGGTCGGTTACTTAGTGCCTATATAGGACTACCATTAGGGGGAAGATCCAATTCACTAAAAATATAGTAGCTAATTGAGGACATATTTGAATTCAAACTTTCAGCATGGAAGTCATGATATCTGTCTTTAGGTGGGCGTCTCACCCTTTTGAAGTCAATTATTTGTAGTCTTCCTATATATTTCATGTCTCGTTTCCTAATTCCCATTGACGTTAGAGAGAAATTAGAAAAAATGCAAAGACGCTTTCTTTGGGGAGGCACTCAAGGTAATAGGAAGATGCACCTTGTTGATTGGAAAACTCTGTGCCTTCGAAAAGACCTTGGTGGCTTATATCAGTGTTCAAAATAGAGCGCTTATCAATAAATGGATATGAAAGTTTAGCAACGAGTTGGGCAGCTTATGGAGAAGAATGATTGTTAACAAAACGGGATGAAGCAGAGATAGCTTACTACTTGCTAAAGGGTGTCCATGTATGACTTCTAGCATATGGGGCAAATGTTAGGATAAGCCTTGTAGCCAATTGAGATTGGTCAAGGCTTAGTTCCAATCATGCAACGATATCATTCATATTGAATGATTAGAGGTTTTTTTTCGTTGATAAGATATTAATTATAATAAGTTATAAGTCTAATTAGATGAAGTCTATGAGATTAATATGCTTTCCAAGAGAATTGTAATGGGTTGCGGTTATGAGATCCTTATGCATCAAAGCATAATTTTAAAATGTTCTTGGTTAATGTATCATTGAAAATAGACATCAATGATGTTTAGAGACTGGTACATTCTATGTTCCTTACTTTAGAAGTAAGCAATTGATCTCATAGATTGAAATATAAAAATACTTAGAACTAGAATATAGGTGCTTGCCTAAGAGAGCAAATTTACTAAATATGACTCGCCATGAGAAGTGTATTTGGTAATACACTCCAATGTCTATGCAACACTTCCTAAATTTGAGACAGTAGATTGTCTTATATGTGGAGTGCTATACTTTAATTTCATCCCTATGGGTGTCTAACCAAGAATGCCTAAACAAGATACTTTTGAGTAAAGTATGAAGCATGTGAAGATAAATTAGTGGTTAAAATAGGAATTATCACCTCAAGTGTTTTAAAAGACATATCTTATCAGTTTTTGGCTTATTGAAGTCTTTACCCAAGGCGATTTGGAGATTATAAAAATGTTTCATAAGCCTTTATAAAGCTAATGCTATAACTAGAGGAACGAATATAAAGGTCAATAAGAGTAGACATTATACCAAGCTCTTATTATCTCTGAGATATATGATAAGAGAATGAATTATACTAATAGATTATACATTGAAAAGTTGTCAAAGAACCCTTTCACTCTCCTAAAAATTGGGTGGCCATGATGCATTACTAGATGTCAATCTTGATCTACAGAATTGATTATAAATTAGTTCACTGAAATTTATATTAATCAACTATGTTATTAATCATTTGCATTGCTAACATGTTATGAACCTAATGGGTCACACACAATAATTGCATTTGAATTAAATTGAGAGAGTGATGATTTAAGTAAGACTTAAATCACATGCTAGGTATTTAATTTCTATAAACTTAATTAAAAAGAGTTTAATTAAGTTTTGACCATAATATATAAATAGTTATAATTATAATGTCAAAATTTCAATAATATAAAAGAAATTATTTCAATTTAATTTCCATTGGGTTTAATTAAAATAGTTTAATTAAGGCATGGGCCTATATAGTAATGTGTTATAATTTGGAGGACCTTATTGCAAAATTTAAGTTAATTTTAACCTAGCTATATAAATCACATTTAACTAGTTTTTCACATATGAAGAAAAAGAGTTGTCAAAAAAGAAAAAAAAAGTTTTCTACTTGTGTGCAATCATCTACTTTATGAGGGAAAAAATTATTTTCGAAGTAATTTTTCAAGTATGTGATTCAGCCATCCTTGTGAAAAGTGGAAAGGGACAAATGTTGTCCCTTTTTGCTAGCACAAAACCATAATTAAAATCTTTCTCCTTTGTTGACAGGTTTAAATGAAATCATGTGTACTAAATAACTAGAAATAAGCAATTCACTCTTGACAGTAATATATGTTGTATATGTAAATCCTATGTGTGAAAATATGTGGAATTCATTCATGAAATGAAAAAAAAAAAGGAATATAGATGGAAAAAAAAGGGGCTAGGTTGGACGTAAAAAATATCGATACGTTAAAATTAAATATGAAATGAAATAAGGGTTAATGAGATAGAAATAAAGAATCATAAATAGAGTTCAAGTTCGAACTCCATAGATGATATGGACTGTATTGCCTATAATGTTAGACAAATGAATGACTCTCTCCAAATTTTTATTTATCCACTTGATGTAGGTTGGTTGAACTTAAAAATTCCTTCATTGAATAAGGAAACAATCCAATTGAATTGCATTCAATTGGATGGTACCAACGAAATAGAGTGCTAACTCCCATTCCTTATTCAAATAACCGATCAACTTGTTATTGAAGATTTATTTTTTGTATTAGACAGTAGGAGGCCAAAAGCTTGATTAGCTAAGGTTCTTGCTTCTTATGGTGTTTGCAGGTTGCATTGAAAAGATTGTTACTTCGATTAGAAGAAGCTTGGCAAAGTTAGCTTTTGATTTTATGATTTTATATGCAATTCTATATGTTAAAATCACCATGGTGATCCATGGGTGGATGTATGTTTTTGTTAAAGTTTTAATTTTCTTTTCGTTGTATAATTCGAGCATGCCGTCCATAGCCAAACCCAATAGTAGTATCATTAATCTTCTTGTTCACTATGATAGAGATAGTTAGGTTTCAAAAGATGGTTTCGGTTTATTAGTAGGGAATGGACAAAAAATAAATATTTGGCATGATCAATGGATTGTAGCGAAAATCTTTAAACTTAGCTTTCCAAGAATCTACACCCTTGCCACTAACAAAAATGGTACTGTTAATAAGTATGGTGCATGGGAGGGAAATGCATGGCAATGGCATCTTGAGTCATGGAGGAACTTGTTCGATTGGGAGCTTGACTAATGGGAGGCTCTTCAAAATGTTTGGAAAGACCAAGCCTTAGATGCGAATCTTGATGATAAATTGATCTGATGAGACACTCCTAGTGGTTGTTATTCTACCAGCTCTTTCTATCGTTCCTTCCAAGGATCCCCATTCAAAGTGGTAACCACTGGATGTCACTTTGAAGTGGCCTTACACCACTAAAGGTTGAAGCTTTCTGTTGGCTCATTCTCAAAGGAAAAGTTTCTGTGCGTGATACTCTTTTAAAAGGAGGCCTTAGTAGAATAGAAGCAGCTTACTACTTCTTATGTATGAAAGATATTGAAACTTTTGGTCATCTATTTTTCTGCTGTAGTGAATCTCCGGTCTTATGCTACCTTTGGGCAGGCAATCGGGGGCTGAATTGGGTTACTCATAAAGACCTTGTAAATTTCCTATCTTAGAATGAAGTTGCCAAAATTGTTGGCAATCAAGATATTTGGAGGATGGCTTTCCCAGAGATTTTATGCGCCATATGGTTGGGGAGAAATGATGCATGATTCAATGGTAAGCTTTGGGATAGTCATCACTTTCTTGACATGGCGAAACTACATGTTGCTTGGTGGGCACATGCAAAGAGGCCGCACTCTAATTTATCTATCCAAGACCTTGTTAGGTTTCCAAATGCAATAATTGTTCTTTCAAAACCTTTAAAAACAAAACCAGATTTCAAGTGGCAAATCTTGCCGAGTGGAGTCCTCAAATGTAATATTGATGGTGCTTCGAGAGGGAATCCAGGTGAAGTTGGAATTGGAGGACTTTTAAGGGATGAAAATGGTGATGTTCTCTTGCTTTTCTCTCTCTCAATAGGGATAATGGATGCTAATTCAGCTGAGTTTAAAGCTTTATGTAAAGCTCCCCAAATGTTTGCTGCTTCTTGATAGAGCTCACAAAAGGTTATCTTGGAAAGTGACTTTGAAAATGTAGTTAAATGGGGTTTAAACCCAACCACAACCCCTGGGAAATTAAGGCCTACCGTTATTCAATTTATGTGCTTTAAATCTATGATTGATTGCTGCGAAATTATAAAAATTCATAGGTTCGCTAATGAGGTTGCTAAATCCCTCGCTAAATCAGGAGTGTGTGGAGATGTGGATTTTATAAGGTTGATGCCTACTGAGATTAATGACTTATAGCTGCTTCTTTTTCTTTTCTTCCTATTGCTTATCAGTTACTTATCAGACTCTGTTGAGCTGTGATAATGGGGTTGCTACTTCTTTCTTTTGGTTAATCTTGCACATGGTTTTCCACTAGAGCTTTTCACTTGGGGTTAAATCTTATTTGCTGATGATAGGGCTGCTGTTTAATCTTATTTGTGGTTATCATGGTGACCTTCACGAGGCACTAAGGAGAGTGTTTGAAATGTACAAGAGCAATCTTTCACTCTGTTTACTGACATGAAGTGAATTTCCAAGTGTATAGGGGAGATACTTTTCTTTTGCTTTTCTCTGTTGATTCTATGTATGAGGTTGTATAGGTTTTTTTGGTTTTGTGCTTGACAGGATCACCTCTGTCTATTTGGTTGAGGTTTGCTAACCTCTTTTTATTTGATGGGGGACATATATGCTATTTTTTTTGGGAAGGCAAGGGTTGGTTTTGCCGCGCCTGATCTGGTTTTGTGCTTGTGCAACTTTTCTTGGTGGTTTGGAGGTTATTCTCCTTCTTTTGGCTGTAAGCATGCTTGGCTTTACTTTTTTTTTTAACTTAAAAAGTATTATAAAACTCTTATAAAAAATAATAATTTTAAAAATTAAATTAAAGTTAGTTGATAAATTTACTTTTTATAAGCTCTTTTTTATAGATAAACTCTAACTTTAATTAAAATTACCATAAAGGGTATTTAATAAATAATTTTTTATTAATTACGAATTTTTTTGTTTAAAATAAAAAAATTAACTTTATTTTTTATCTATTTAAAATAAATTTTTGAAAATATAAAAAGGACTTTTATATAACATAAAGTTTATAATTAATAATAAATTATAAAAAAAAGAGTTCAACAAATAATTTATAAGTAACACATAATTCATAAATAATTTTTTTATAGAATAATAATAAATAAATAAAATAAAGAGAAAAATTGAATCAAATAAAAAAAATGAGAGATGAAAGAACCCTAACAATAGAGGAGAACCCAATAAAGAAGAAGAGAAGTCTAGGGTGGTAGTAATAATTCAGAAAAATCATGTTTAGCTATTGATGTCCTTACCAACAAAGTTCACTATATTATCTCAACAACCATAATCAACAACTATTATCTCTATTTTTATTTAATTTATCTCAATAACTATTGACCTATTTAATTAATTATTTTAATCATAATCATCAAATATTATACACACCATAAAGAAGTTAAGAATAAATAAACATCACATAATTGTGATATTAAACAATAAATTGAGAAATATCAACAAATAAAGAGAGTTTTCAAAGTCCAAAAAATATAAAAAATAAAATGAAAAACAAAAGAAAAAAAAAAGAAGAAATAATACTTGAATGTAGTTTTGAATTTTGAATCTTCTTTTTTCTTAATTTTTGTAAGAACAACAAAAAAAATCTTAGAATGATGATTTGCAAAAAGGGAAAGAGGAGAAGGAGATCCATAGGTAGAGGGGGAGGAATTATTTTTTGAGAGAGAGGGTCTTTTTGAAAAAAAATAGCTCTTCTAATAAGCTGACGTGTTTTTTTTTAAAAAAAAAAAGAGAAGAGAAATCTCTTAATTGGAGTTTTTTTAAAAATTTTTTTATATTTTATTTTTATAAAAAAAGTTACTTTTTAAGAGTTTTTTACGAAATCTTGTTTGGCCCAACTTCTACTTTTAAGTAGTAGATAAGTTAAATATAAACCAGGCCAAACAAACACTATATGAATGAATTCAATTTTTCAAAAAAATATATATAATATTTACATAAATTCATTAATTGTTTTAAATATTACTGAAACTCAGCTGTAATTATCGTAACTCTTGAAATTCAACTGTTTGATGATATATAGAAAGTATTAACACCATGGCATTTAAATTGGTTCTTAATTAATTACATTTTTTAAATAATATTTTTTTGAAATATAAAACAAAATATATTTCAAATTAACAAAACATATTTCAAATTCTCCACCTATATGGAATTTTACACCATGTTAAAAGCTTTCCAACTAAAGAAGCTTGTGAAATTGCCTCTTTTCCTCGTAAAAGAGTTTAAATTTGAGAAAAGGTGAGGAGGGGTCTACGATACATTATTGCATATGATCATGTTTCTTAAAGCAAAACTTTGGAAATTGGCACATTTAAGACTGCTCCTAGCTTCACTTGGTACCAATTAGTTAACTTTCAACCTTTGCAACCTTCCTTTGCTCAAGTTGGCCAGTCAATGGGCACTGCATTTCTGCCCAACTTATTGGAACCATTGTTGCTGCATCTGCTGAGCTCTTACCAGAGATGACACCCAGTTCATTCTTAGCAGTTGATAGATAATAAGCCCGTGCATCTCCAAGGGACAGCACTACAACTCTGACAATGTCACTAGGACGAAATGACAAGTGCATATCCACTTTGTCAATGTCAGTTGCTCTAACATCTTGTTGCCCAATTATACCACTAAATTTTTCTCTCAGACTTTGTAACAACACACATAACATCTATTGATGTTATCCTAGCTATCACCTTCGTAACTCGGGCAATGACAACAGAACCGGGCTCCGAAACAGGACCATGGGCTTTGTTACCAGTTACTTTCGCAATCAATCTCTGGTGATCAGGAGGAAGGGATTGGATGCAGCGGAAACTAGTGACGGAAGCGTAGATGGTCTTGTTATGATATGTTACATAAGCTCTTTTCCCTGCTTTGAGATTTGTCGCTCTTCCCAACACCGCACCTGGCGTTACTATCTCTACTTCTTCCGTTTTTAAATAAATTTTAGTTCAATATTTAATTTTATTTCTTTTACTTATTTTTTATTTTATTATTTTATTTTAATAAAAAATTAAATAACTAAAATATACATGTGTCACGGATCTTACATCAATAAGAGATGGAATCAGTCTTGGGTATATAAACATGAGTATTTCACCACTTATCATATATATATTTTGGGTTAAGAACGTGGGTTTGTGATTTATAGATTTATTTAAATTTTATTTTCAGAGTTTAAGGTAGTACGAGATTGGGTTTAAATTCCAGCTTGTGACATTTGACATCACTCGGATCTTCATTGATGTGGGGCTCATAAGAGATACAAGGATCAAGGTAGACCCGAACTAGTGTTTTTTTAAACAATGTTGATTTGGATGGTTAATGGAGGTTTCAGTGACTCCAGTAACCCTCCATCACTTCTAGTAGAATATATATGCAATTGAACGGTTCATTATTTGCATAACTAGCCTCCTAGCAGAAAATAAGAATGTTGTCGTCCTTGGTACTGCTATAAACATCAAAGAACCCGAATTATAAAACTCATGTGGAGATGTAAAATAATCCAATTCACAGAACTGATCCTATTAATCCAGCGCCTTACACAAATTGTACATCAAATTAATAATTATGGTAATGATAATATACTTTTCTACATAAAAACCCATATGCCGATGGTTTCTTCACTCTCTTGCTTTCGCCCACCCTACAAATCATGGCCCAAGATCGAAATTTTTGAGTGGAAATGTTAAAAATACAAATTAAGAAGGAACGATTGATTGCAAACTAGTCTCCCTCTTCTATAGGTAAAGAGTTAGTACAACAAGAACGTTGCACAATTGGGTAGGGTAAAAAGTCATGGATTCCACATTAATAAGAGATGGGGTGGGTCTTTGGTATATAAATATGGGTCTTCCACCACCTATCAAATATATTTTTTAAGTTGTGAATATGAATCCGTAATTTATGTACTTATTTAGACTCTAATTTTAGAATTTAAAGTCGTACGAGGTTAAGTTTAAATTTCGGTCTGTTACACATGAACATATCAAAAAAAAAAAAAAACTCAAGTTGCAAAAGAAAGCCCAAACTTATTGGAGGACGATCAGATCAGCCCAGAAAACCTTTTCTTTTTCCTTTTGACACAAAAAGACCTTGTTTTGAGTCAAGTATAAAAGCTCCTAACTCTTTTCTCCTTACATTTTGTCTTCCCCTCTAAGTGAATTCACCTTTGTCCGAATCCTAATTCTCCCAGATCTAAACTTGAAAACTCAAAAACACTAAAAACCTAACCTTAAGCACGATTTCTCTAGGTTTTTTCTTGTGAGTGTGTGTTTTCTGCTTTTCAATCTCTTGTAATTTCTTATGTGTATGTATTTTATACCCTCTGTGATTTAATCCCTTTCAAATTTAATTTCGTGAGTTTTGATTTATTTAAGCTTGCTTTTTTGAGTTTGATTTAAACTGGGATTTTGAATTAGATTCAAACTGAGATTAAGATCCTTACTTTCATGTTTTTTCTTTTTCTAAATTTTTCTTTTTTTCTTTTTTTATTTATATATTTTAAATTTTTTATTTTCTCTATACCCGAATAAAATGAAGTGTCTACAATAATTTTGAACTTTAATTTATTTTTTATGAACTAACTTTAATTTATTAATTTAACTTTTTACTAATAAATGTTAGCTCAAATAAGATAAGTAATCCAATTAAGGAGAGTTGAATTGGATTTTCAAAATCCTTTTCACAAATTAACTTTTCAATCAAGATATGTCAAAAGTATGTCAAAAAACAATTCAATAAAGTAAATGCAACAAATATAAAAAATGAAGAATAGAGAGGTATGTAAACTCGATTTATAGAGGTTTGACTTTTTTTGTTGATGGTTACGTCCTCACCCTTAGTTTACTAAAGAGTTGAATCAATAATTGATTAAAATCAATACAAATAATTTTTCAAGGTTAAGGTATAACTTTCAATCTTTTAAAAGCTAAAATATAACCTCCATATTTTTTCAAAGTTTATAAAACCTCCCTATCTTTTAAAAGTTAAGATAAAATTTTTCTACTTTTTCAAGACTAAGATATAACCTCCATAATTTTTCAAGGTTAAGAAATACCCTCCATATTTTCTCTACCTTTTCAAAGCTAATGTAGAACCTCTCTTATATTTTAAGGTGGAAAGGAAGAATACCTTTAATGGGTAGATATTGCTTACTGAGCTCAAATTTGAAAGAGATAATAGTAATAAGATGAATACAAATAATAAGAGTGATAGCTCTAATGAAATTTTGATCACTCGAATACTTGAATGCTTGGAAGAAAGATATAGATGCTTGATTTTAGCTTAATTTCTCTTTCCTTTTCCTCCTCTTCTTCTTGATAAATCTCTCTACTTGCGCATATGATAAAGGTAATGGCTATTTCAATGCCCCAACCAAATATGCATTTAGGTCAGCCACAAGCAGTCGTGAGTAGGCAACCTGCAGAGACTAAGAAAGCTCCACACTTGGACGCCTTACCAAAACTTTAAAACACGAATAGCCATTCAACGTGTTACGATATTTAGCTGAAAATCTGAAAAAAAATTTGACTTTACACTTTTATTTTTGGCTATTTACCTGTTTTAGATGTGACAAAAATCTAATTTATTTACTCGTGTTATGATATCTTGAAAACAAGAGGTTTTCTGGACCTAAAATTGAGGCTGTTATGATTTCTTTTACCATTGCAAGAAGCCATAACTTTGACTTTTGCAAACTACTTTTTTAATATTAAAGTCAAAGTTTATATTGTTAATTTAAGTTTTAATTTGAGAAAAAAATAATTTATTGATAAAATTGTCAACAAAAATTTTTATCAATAATACCAACAAAAAATACCGACGAATTCCTCTCATTATCGATTAAAAATCAACCGACAGATCAAAACCATTATTACCAATCAAATTGTTGATAGAATGCTCCATGGTTAAGTTACTCACGGCATATGTCATCACCGACGGAATTTTCATTACCGACAATGCTATTATCTACAAAATTCCGACAAAATCTTTTTTATTATCAACAGAAATTTTCATTGGTAATGACTTTTTTTTTTTTTGTAGTGAAAGAAAGATATAGATACTTGCTTTTAATTTGGTTTTTTTTTTTCTTTTTCCTCTTCTTCTTTATAAATCGACAATGATTATTCTACTTCGAAAAATGATCATTTTATGAACTAAAAGGCTAATGGCTATTTCATTCTCTCAATCAAATATATAGTGATCAGTAGGCAACCTGGAGAGATTAAGAAATGCCTTACCAAAACTTTAAGACACGAATAGCCATACAACATTTTGCGATATCAATTAGCTGAAAATTTGAAAATTTTTTTGGCTATTTCCCTGTTTTTGATGTGACAAAAATCTAATTAAATATTATATTATAAATAAATTTACTTTACTAAATAATGAAATTATTACAATTAGTCTTTATTTACTTATATATTAACAAGCCTTTATATTCTTGGACAAATGTCGGAGCTTTAGTAGCTGTAGTTGTATATCAAAGGGAGCTCTGAAGTGCCGAAAGAAAAAGTGTAGATTTCTATGAAATTTGCATTTGTAGTTGCCTGATGTTTGGCTACTTAGAACGTGCGGGAAAAGGACGAAAGAAAGTTTGCTGTATTCTTCTCTCTCAATGTGATGTTGGGAGAAAAAAGATAAACAAAGTAAATGCCCCCTTACCCCAAGTGAGCAGACACATCAACATGGCACCCGTTAGCTCTTGACTGGTTAAATATTTTCCACTTCAAACATAATATTTTTAACATTGTAAATGATTAAATTTGACTCCTAGTTAACACGAAGTTGAGTGAGCATGAATGTTAAAAGAGTGGCCAAACAAAATAAAAAAATAAAAAAAAGGTAAATCATCCTTGCTAAGAACGGTAAGTCATCCCACAACTTCAAATGACATAGCAAAATAAAGGGGTAAAACAGTTGCCTTGAAACCAACACCCATGCCCAAATGCAGCTGGGCTAAGATATGAACAGCCTTTCTTTAATAAAAAGAAAAAGATTACAGACAATAATTTCAGGACCACGGGAACGTTCAAATCAAAAAGCAACACCGTTAGCCATATTAAAGGCTAAATTCACCATTTCAGTTCAGAAGGCAACACTATCACACCTCCCTGTAAGCTACAAGCAACATCTGCATGCCTTTAATCAGTGTTTGAGTGACTACTCCAACAGAGACTAAGACATGATCCATCCCACCTCCTTGGAAATTAATAGTAGGAGCGCGGGAAATCTTCAATACTGAACCCTATACATACTAAACTACATCTCCATACCAGAAATTTCACAACAGAGCATCAAAATAAGCTCCAATGTATGGAAAGGAACCAAGGAAAGGAAAATATATCCCAGCAAGGTTTTATCGTAATACCCCACTTAAATGTTTTGTTAAAAAAGCAGCATGTTTTTAAAGGTAAAAACACATCAAGTAGAAAAGCTAAAATCTGAAAGGGGCTAAATTGACCTTTAGTTTAAATGTCCACGGAGCTTCACCAGAACCATTGTGGATGCTCCATCATAGCCATACGTTTGAAATTGTATAGCTACTTTCATTCCTTTCAGCACATGGCATCACTTGCTCCATACTTCAACATGGCTGTCTTAAACATGTGCGAATTTAAACTTTTCCTAAGTACCAGTTCTTCATGACTATTCTACAAGCATAGACCGCTGAGAGAGATCCCATATCAGCTTTTTCTGCTGAGCATTAATGTGGGGTAAACATGCATGTAAAAGATCAACCGGCATTTCCCTTTTAAAAGCCCTGGTAGCATCTGACTTACCAATTGCCATATTTGGTTTGACCTGCATACGCAAGGACTGCATCACAGTATCATATTTGTTTACACAATACTTGGTAAGAAGGTTAAAGAATTCATCAAATGAGGCCTTCCAAAGGGACTGATTGGTCATATTATAATTGTCAGCAGCTCTAAAATCAATCATGAGTTTCGTTGCCCTATCAAGGACAGACTTCAGAATTAGAGATGCCCCATCTCCAGCAGGACTTCCAACCGGACGAAGAGGGGGCTGCTCTGAGGAACAAACCACAGCTGCAAGACAGACACTAAGTGCACGAAGATCCATGCCATGAACACAGGAGGAAACAACCATTGCAAGGTTATTTGTAGTTTCTGCTGCTCCTGGATCAGAGGGAAGGCCTCCAAACAAGAACCTTAAATGATGGCATATGGCCATGCAGACAACTTGCATAAGCTCACCACTAGGAAAAAGAAGCTGAAGGTACCTTGCCAGCAGCTTCCGGCCTTTGGGAAGGGAAACTATCCGTAAAAATACAAAATCGTCCTTATGAGCAAGCTCATCTGTGTGACCATTCTTGCCATGTGGATCAACCAATTGAAGTGATGCAGCCAGGCCTTCCAACAAAACCTGTCGTCTTTGTCTGAGCTGTGCTCCACCATCCTGCAACTGATTAAACTGTAAAAACCGGTCAATATCATCTACATCAAGAAGAAGGCATAGACCATCCTCGATTGTAACTTTAGCAACAAGCATTGGTTCCTGTTCCAGGGGCATATCAGAAACTTTCTGTTCATTGTTGCTGACAGCAGATGAATTTGGAGGGTCAACTTCAAGAAGAGGGCGAGGCCTGCGAATCGAAGAGAAAGGAACCCTTCCAAGAGCATCAACCTGGAGAAACGCATGTGGCTCGGTATTAGCACGTGCTCGGGGAGGAAGATCCCTAAGATGAGTTGGGCAAAAATGATGTCTCAACTTCGCCCCAGCATAGTTTCTAGCAAGACAAGCCTGGTGGTAATAATCATCCACGTAAGGGTCGTTACTGTGAGTCGCAGCGAGCTGCATTCTAAGAATGCCCTCAATCTCATCAGTAGACATGTATTTGGATCTAAACTGAGGCCATCCAATATCACTCTTGAGTCCACTGCTATCAAAGCCCTGCTGAGAAAATCGTGGATTCTGCCTGCTTCTTTGAGCTGAGTTCGGTCTTTGATCTCTCAGATCACCAAGACCAAGCATAGCTTCAAACTTGTTCATTAGAGGAGAAGATGGGGAAAGATGAGGATTAAATAGTTGCGACCGTATCCCTGACAAAAGGCCAAACGATGGCTGAACAAGATGTCGAAGACTCTGTTGGTGCGACTGCAGCTGTGGCATTAATTGTGGTGGAATCAAACCGTTTTGATGAGATGACTGTTGTTGCAACATATTGTTTAAAACACTCGTTCTGAGTAAAGTATATAAGCTCCTAACTCTGCCTCTAAGTGAATTCACGTTTGCTCAGAACCTCGATACTCCCAGATCTAAACTTGAAAACTCAAAAACCCAAAAATCCTAATCTTCAGCGATTTCTCTGAATTTTTTTCTTGTGAGTGTGTGTTTTCTACTTGTCAATCTCCTGTAATTCCTTATGCGCAGGTATTTTATACTCATTGTTATTTAGTCCTTTTCAAATTTAATTTAATGAGTTTTGATTTAGTTAAGTTTGTTTTTTAGAGTTTGATTTAAACTAGATTAGGAATTTGATTCAAACTGAGATTAGGATTCCCACTTTCAATGTTTTTTCTTTTTCCAAACTTTTCTCTTTTTTCAATTATTTTTTGTTTTTTTAATTTGTATATTTTTACTTAAACTTTCGTATATTTTTTTATGAATTAACTTCAATTTATTAATTTAATTTTTGTTAATAGTATATGTTAAGATAAGTAATCCAAGAGGGATGAATTGAATTTTCAATATCCTTTTCACAAATTAACTTTTCAGTTAATATATGTCAAAAGTAAGTTGATAAATAATTGAAAGTAAATGCAACAAATATAAAGAACGAATAATGGAGAGATATGAAAACTTGATTTATGGAGGTTCGACTTTTTCTTTTGGTGCTTATCTCCTCTCTCTAGCTTGCTAAAATGTTGAGTCAATTATTGATTAAAATCAATACAAATACCTTTTTAAGGCTAAGGTATAACTTCTATCTTTTAAAAGTTAAGATATAACCTCTCTATTTTTTCAAAGTTAAGATAGAACCTTCCAATCTTTTATAAGTTAAGATAGAATTTTTCTACCTCTTCAAGCCTAAAATATAACCTCCATATGTTTTAAAGGTAAAGATATAACCTCTCTACCTTTTCAAGGCTAAGGTAAAACCTCCCCTATATTTCAAGGTGGAAAAGGAGAATTCCTCTAATGGATGAATATTGCTTAATGAGTTCAAATTTGAAAGAGATACTAGTAATAAAATGAAAACAAATAATAAAAGTGAAAGCTCTAATGAAATTTTGATCACTCGAATACTTGAATGCTTGGAACACTACAGAAAAGTAAAATTCGTCGAAAAATACTGACAGAAAGCCAACGAAATACTGACAGAATTATGTGTTAAGTATTACCGACGGAACACCGATGGAACTTCTTACATTAGTATTTCGTCAACAATACAATGATGCGCAACATTGTAAGATGGCACTAAGTTTATCGACAGAAGATTTTTGTCGGAAGCAGATAGATAATATTGACCAAATTACCTACGGATTGTTTGGTCAGCATTGTGGTTATGTTGCCAATGGAATTGCCCACGAAATTATCGACGAAGACAATTGGATTGACTAATAACTACACCGATGGAGTTATTGACGAAATCACCAATGGAGACAATTGGAGTAATTAAATTAAAATAGTCGACAAAAATTTCATTGACAATTCCATCAATAATTTTATTTTAATATCTCGAGTCCTTTTATTTCCTCTCATTTCTCCTTTTAACATTAAACTCCCTCTTCTCCCTCAAATCTATGTCTCTTGACCTCCCCTACCTTTCACCCTACCCTAACGACCCCTTTCGCACCAAACCCATGTCGACAATCGACCCAACCCCTATGGTGGTTGATTCCTCCTTCTCCCTTCATTTGGGGGCTGCCCAGTACCTTGTCTCTTCCCTTTTCTTTCTTTTCCCTCAATTTCAATTTGTTCAAACTTAAGTTTTTCAAACTCCCTTTTGAAAATCTTCCAATCTCACCTAAAATGCCATTACAACGATTCTTTAATGGATTGCACAAATTTTCCTTTAAAAATTATTATTATTATTATTATAGGTCGAACTTTTGTCATTTTGTCTTTATGGGTGTTGTGAAAATGGCGACATTAAGGAATATGTTGTTGGACGAAGGAAGTGTTGCTTGTTATAAACAGATATAACACTTGTTAATACATGAGAAACAAGTGTAAAACATGTTTATCATAGTGACATGCATAGCTACACGTAGTAGTCTTCAACACTAAGCAAACCACACACAAACATGCAGGATATCCAAGTGGATTGTCACTTGTCATTTTGTCCACTTGACACATGCAAGCATTAACTCCAACATTCCCCCTTAATGCTTGTATGGAGAATCTTTAGTTGATCTTTGTGATAGTTGAACTTTGGCTTGCTCAGTGATTTGGCCAACATGTCAGTGAACTGTTCTTCAAAACTAAAGTGAGGAATGAGCACTTCACCACATTTTTCAGCATCACTCGATAGATAATACTTGACACTGATGTGTTTTGTTTTTTTATAGAAGACTGGATTTTTGGCAATAGTGATTGTTGATTTATTATCCACGAACAGCTCAGTTGGTTTTGTCTGAGGCATTCCAAAGTGGAGGGGTACTTTCCTCATCCATGTGGCTTGCTTTGCAACTATAGCAGCTGCCATATACTCAACTACAACAGTAGTTTGTGCTACTGTTCCTTGCTTGTGTGAACAAATCTGAAACTTGTTCTTCCTAAGCTGAGACTTGTTGTGTTTATGATCTCTCTTTTCTTTCTCCCTTGACTCACCAGGTTCCTTTCTTGGTGTTGTCTCAAACATGACTTTGCCTTTGAATTTTGCACTCAAAGCATTTTCAAAGACTTTCTCCACAACACTTTTACCTGGAATATTCTCATCCAACAATCTCACCTAATTTGTTATTTGCATTAGCTTATCTCTGTAGACCTTCAAAACTTCATTGTCCTTCATCTTAAGGGCCTCAAACTCACTTAATGGTGATGTTTGATGAGAGAAGATACTGTTATTTGCCATGCTCCAAGGGTGGGTTATTGTTTGGAGGATTGTGTGGTGATATTCAGAGTTTTGGTCCGGTAAGAACTCAAATTGTGCTCTGATACCATGTTATAAACATATTTAACACTTGTTAATACATGAGAAACAAGTATAAAACATGTTTATCATAGTGACATGCATAGCTACACGTAGTAGTCTTCAACATTAAGCAAAACACACACAAACATGTAGGATATCCAAGTGAATTGCCACTTGTCATTTGTCCACTTGACACATGCAAGCATTAACTCCAACATTGCTTTGGAGTTTTCTTGATCTTTTTTACCTGTTTGTTCTGCATTTACCGATTTCTTGTTGTTTTTTTTTTCTTTGTTCTACTTTAGAGTTATGTGACATCGAGGTGTTGTAAAGACACCTAGACGTTGTGAAAGACACCAATCGTGGTGAGGTTGAAAACCTCACTAAGGTGTATCACCAACCTTGACAAGGTTAAAAACCCCACTAAGGTGAAAAATAGTCAAAATCTCACTTTGGTTGGTTAGGCCAAAGATACTAAAACCTCTTACTCTTTAAAAATAGCCTAGAGAAATAAGCATTCCTACTGAAAAAAAAATATTATTTATTAACTCTCAACTTGAATGTATATAATAACTAAGCCTAAGAGTCCTATTTATAGTATTTTAGGCTCACATCCTAATAAAACTCTACTTCTAGTTGTCTAATACAACTAGAATAATTAACAGGAGATTTAAATAAAATAGGTGTTATATTCTTAAATAGAACATGACTAGCTTAAAGTCTTAATACAAGTAAAAGAAGAATTCCTATAATTCCTAAATCAACTAAAATTAGCAAAAACTAAATTAAATAAAATACAATCCTAGACGCTCCCACGTCATTATGTTTGATGCTTGGAGTTTTGAGATAAGCAAAAGCATGTGTACAAATAGTTTGATGCTTGGATATTGCGCTGGTTGTGAAATGTCCCATACTTTGATATGGTGATAAATAAAGTTGATCGGATGCAATTTGAGGTCAATTAAAATGTTTAAAAGTGATAAAAGACGAAGGAGTAGTTTAGGATAAAATATTCCACACGCGAGAAAATAACAATAAAATAATAATAATTTTATCAGAGGAGAATTTGTGAGATAAAAGGTGATTCGGAAGTCAAGTGAGGCATAATAAGGAACTTTGGGAACCAAAGAGACAAGATAAAATTTTTAGAATAAAATAATATTTTATTAATAAAATATTATTAAAATATTAATATTTAGCCGGATGTCGAAATCAGTCATGAAGAAGGATCATATGGTTGATCCAAGTAGGGGAGAAGATGTCAAGCCTGACTCTATAAAATACTTGTCATGACATACATGTGATGGATAGCATGTTTGCATGTTAGGAGAGTCTCGAAAAATTTATAAAAGTCGGTATTGTACCTAGAGGTACAACAAAGTTGATTTAAGCCTTTAACTATATCAAATAGAGAATTTAAGATGAAATTAAGAATATTAAAGTCCAAAATGGTTTAATATGGTGATTTGGAGTTCAAGGATCAATTTGGAGTCAAACCGAAAATTTCACTATATAGGGGTAAAATGGTAATTTTACCACCTGAGGATAAAATTGGAATATTGGAATAAGTTTTTGATCAAGATTGATCACATTTGACTCATTGGAGTATAATTTGAGGTTGATAAGTTAAAAAGTTATAATTTCGGTATTTTTAGAGCATAGGGATAAAATGGTAATTTTACCACTCCAAGGGCAAAACAGTAATTTTTCACCACCATGACACTTTTCCAGCACATGGTCTTCCTTTATCCTCATTTTGACCTTTGACTAATCATGTGGTGGAGATAAAAGGCTTAAAATTTTTAAAGTTTTAAAAATGGACCAATGGAAACATGCCACGTGTCAAGCAAGAATATTTTATTATTTTTCATTAAAATCAGCCCATATTTATCCCATTCTTCTTCTCCATATTCGGCCAAGACAAAAGGAAAGAAAGGAAAAAACAAAAAACAAAACCTAGGTGGAGGATTTCAAGAGAAAAAGTATGAAAAATCAAGGAAAACAAGTGAACAAGGTAGGATTTTTCAATTTAAACTTGAAATCTATTTTCCTTAAGCATTTCTCCTTATTTTCCATAGTTAGATTTCATGTTTTCATGATGAATTCATGGCTGGTCAAAATGGGTATGGAGAGAGAATGATGTTGGATTGATTTGATTTTAAGTTATGTTAGTGTTTTTAGTTAGTTTAGCATATTTAGAAACAAAACAACAAGAAAAGAATTCATTTTCCCCCATCACCACTATTGGTCAAATTTTTTAGGGAGGATATTGTGGCTGAAATTTATGATATTTCATGATATTTGGGTGATATTTGATGTTTGGTGAGGCTAGAAATTAAATGGGAAATTTTGGTGTGAAAATCTGAATTTTTACCTAATGTATAAACATATGTGATTATTGACTCGGGACTGATAAATTGAATCTCATTCACAGTCACTGAGGTAATTTAGGTATAATTGGAGTGTAGAAAGTGAGAAGAATTGATTTGGAGTTAAATTGGAGATTTTAGCCATTTAGACCGAGTATGGTGTGACTTAGGTCGAATATCACATTTAAGTGATTAATCAGACATTTTGCATCCCATCGCATGCATTCATTTAGATTTAGAGAGCCTGAAATAGTTTATGATAAATTGACACAATTTATTGAAATTCGTGTCACGTATGATGTATAGGTGATGAGCCCTCTAACAAGGGTCAAGAGATTGTGCCCAAAGACCGAAAATAGAAGTATATCGAACTCCTAGTACTGTGAGTAACCTTACCATCATTTTTATTATCTAAAGTATGTTTTTAATCGATTTTAGTGAAATTTTATGAAAACGAGTTTAAATGGTAAATCTTGAGTTTTACAAACAAAATGTGTCTACATGAAAAGATTTCATAAATTGTCTCGAAATTGAATGATGATTTTGAAAAATAGAGTAATTGGAGACCACTTGTTGTGAATTGAATTTATGATTTGAATCGAATGGCTTATGACAGTATTTACATGAATGGCTGAATCGGTATTTATGTTGAAATGTATGAAATGTGTATTTAGCCTTGAAGGGTTGTGAATTACAATAATTGCCATATCATGTTATTAAACTTTATTGTATGGTAGATTATATATATTAATTAATCACTGCAGTAGGGGGTTTCTGTGGACCAGTCTTTAGAGGGTCACGGTAAACCTCATTATATTCTTACCTCGAACGGAGAGGCGCGTAGGGTATCTCCTGAGGTAAAGCTTAGGGTTCACTTCACCCCAAACCACCACGTGAAGGGGAACTCAACCAACTCCAAGGAACAGCTGTGTTTTTCTCAAACAAAAAATATGTTTTAAGTGTATACGAAATTTTAATAGCCTTGGCAGGCTTGAGTGTACGCCTCTGATCAAGGTGTCATCGAGTACTATTTGATGGCATGAGCCAAATGTTTATAGAAGTCATAAGCCTTAATGAGAAATTAAATGAAATACAATCGTTTGCATGGGTTGGGATAAATTTTCAAATTGTGAAATACTTAAAAATGATGGGATATTTTAATTGTCTCATTTTACTCAGCTTTAGCTGATTTAAATGATGTTTGTTTACTCATTGGGATTTTATAATCTCACCACCCTCCTTTCCACCCTTTCAGGCTCAGAGTAGGCTGTAGATAGCTGATTCCATCGAGGGCTTCCATTGGACTTGCGTCCTCCGAACTGTAGATTCACCGTTTTCCTAACTTCTAGTCATTCGTGGGCCCGCTTGATATTGTAAATTAAATTAAATTAATTTACATGCATTGGTTTACTGTGTCACAGTATGAATGAAATTGTTTTGCTTTTATGTTACAAAAAGTATTTACGTATAACTCTAAAATTACTGTCTATAAGAAAATAAAATATTTTATTGAACATTTTGTTTTGTCTTCTCATTATATTCAAATAATTATAATTTCATTTTAAATAAAGGTTTTAGATGCTTAAACTTATTTTTTATTGTAAATTATGCGATTGGTACTTGCTTACTACATTTTTAACTGGTTTCGAAATTTTCAGTAGAAAATGACCAAAATACCCCTGTGAAACGAAAACTTTTATTTTATCTGTTTTAAATTGAAAATAGCTCAAAATCCTTTGAAACATTATATTTGGCAACGATTACTCACCGGAGGAAATGAGAAACTAATATTAAGTCTTGCGGAATTTCGATTGGCATTTCGGGAGATAAGTGCCCATCGGAGCACCGCGGCGGTTGTCATGGGCTCGAGGGGAGTTCCGGGTCGTGACAAGTTGAGTTGACTACAGCATTGATTGTCTTGTCTAGTTGTTTTCAACTTTGATAAGCAAAAGCATGTGTTTCTGCTTCAGTTTTTTGCATTGGCATGCTCTCTGATTGCTCTTATTTATATAATTGTTTGTTCTTTTGAATTTTGTTTTATTTTTGTATTGTTGATGTACATGATTTTGTTCTTGTGAGTTGTGGCCTAATGGGGGTGGTTTTTTTCTTATTTTGGTTTTTGAGTTTGGGATTGTGAATAGTTATTTTTATTCTCTGTGGTTGTTTGTCTAGGGAAGTTTTTTTTTTGTGATATATAATGAAATCTCTTTCTTTCAAAAAAAAATTTTAAAAAATTGTGTTATGTTAATTGTTAGGTTGTTTATGTTGACAATTATGTGCTGTTAATTGAGTGCAAACAATTGGGATATTGTGCTATTAATTGAGATTTCCTTTGCAAACAATTGCTTATCACGTTTAATATTAGCAATGTGGAAAATGGAAAAAGAAAACTTCATGAAACTCTATGGAAAAAGGCTGTTTGAAGGAATATCGATGAAATAGATCATCTAGATTGAATAAGTAAAATTATTTAACTTAATTAAGGTTTAGGATAATTAAGCAATTAAATAAATGAGTAAATTTAGATTAATTTAAAATTAGTTAAATTAATTAAGGTTGTATTTTAGGGTAATTAAAGAATTTAACTAATCAAATTAATGAAAAAATGGTTTAATTAGTTGCTTAGCAATGAATTAAATATTTAAATTTTTTTCTGCTCAGTATTAAATAGTTAAATTAATTAAGGGTTTAATGAGTGAATTAAATAATTTAGTTAATTATTAATTAATGGTTTAGGGTTTAAGAAATTAATTAAATGAGTAATATGATTCATAATATTATATTTCATTTAAATTAGGGTTTAGGCAATTAATTAAATAATTTATGTAAATAAAAATAATCATGTATTAGTAATTAATCAATAAATTAAATTAGTAAATTTAGGAAAAATTAAAATTATTTAACATACTTAATGTTTAGGGTAAGCAATTAATTAAATGAGTAAATTTAATAAAGGTTAAAATTAGTTAAATTAATTAAGGTTGTAGTTTAGGGTAATTAAAGAATTTAACTAATCAAATCAATGAAAAAAATTTTTAATTTGTTATTTAGAAATGAATTAAATTAGTAATATTAGTTAATTAAACAATATTTACGTTAATTAAGGTTTAGGTTAAATTAATTAAATATTACTAAATATTTTTAAAACCATTTACATAAAGTAACATTTTAATAAATTAATATGTTGGGAACAAATAAAATTTTAATAATTCTAATATTTAAATTGGATTTTGTTTTCAATTTATGCTTATGTTAACATTCGCTAACGTATAATTTAATTATATAATTAAATTTAGGGTTTAGTTGTATAAATTAGTTAACTAAATTATAATTTATTTAATTTAAAATATTTAGGGTGTAGTGTTATAAGGAATTAAGTAATTAATTAAATAAGTAACATTATATATTATTATGTTTATTTCATGTATTCTTTCAACTTATGATAGATTAAAGTTTTGTAGGACGAAGAAGAGGTTATATAACTTGGTTTAGAACTAAAAGTTATGTGGTACGTATGAGTTAAATTTTTTTTTTCAAATTAAAACTTAGATTAACAATCTAAGTTTTGGCTTTAATATTAAAGAAATAGTTGCAAAAGCCAAAGTTATATGGCTTCCTACAATAGCCAGAGTGTCACGACCCGGAACCTCCTCAGGCCCATGACAATCGCCGCGACGTCCCGATTGACACTCATTATCCGAAATGCCAACCAGAACCCCACAAGGCTTACATATCAATTTCTTTCCTTTCCTGTGAGCAATCATTGTTAAATATAAAGTTTTTAGAGAATATACACTATTTTAGATCAAAAACAATCAAAATAAAGTTTTCACCACACAGGGGTATTTTGGTCATTTTTTTCTCAAAAATTTCGAAACTGGCTAAAACGTAATATACAAGTACAAAACACATAATTCATATTCAAAATGAGTTTAAAAGTCTAAAATCTTCATTTAAAACGAAATTATGGTTATTTGAATATAATAAGAAAATAAAAGAAATATTAAGGAAAATATTCTATTTTCTTATAAAACAATATTTATAGAGTTATACGTGAATAATTTTTATAGCGTAAAAGCTAAATAAATTTATACATACTGAAATACAGTAAGCCAAAATATTTAATTTAATTTACAATAACAAGAGGGCCCCCGAATAAACAAAAGTAAAGAGGACTGTGAACCTACGGTTTGGAAAATGCAGATCCAATGGTAGTCCTCGATGAGATCAGCTATCTACAGTCTATACTGAACCTGAAATGGGTGGAAAGGAGTTGGGTGAGATTTTGCAATCCCAATGAGTAAACAGACATTATCATAAATATCTAAAGGCGAGTAAAATGGAGGCAAGTTTAAACAACAAATTTCAACCCATTTCATAATGTTTTCAATTTATTTCTTAAACCATAAAATATTTGTAATTTACCAAAACAGTTGTTAAGGCTTATGTCTTTTATTAAAACAAGGCTCAAGCCAAAACTAATCCTCGGGGATACCTTGGCCGAGGCATCTAACCGAGTCCGCCAAGGGTGTTAAAATATTCACACGTGAAACACATTTTTATTTTTAAAACCAGCCGTTCCTTGGCGTTGGCCGAGTTACACATTCACGTGGGGGTTCGACGTGAAGTGAGCTCTAATACTACCCCGGGAGTTACCCTCCTCGCCTCTACAACCGGAGTAACTATATAACTGGGTTTACCGTGCCCCTCTAATAGGCAGTCCACGGAAACCCGTCACTGCAGTGACTAACCCACCAATTTTAATAAAATTTCGACAGTATAACGTGGCTTTTATTTATTTATCCAGCCTGCATAGTAAAACCAACTTACATAAATTTCCCAAATGCACTCACAAAATATAGCCACATATACTCATTTCTCATAAGCCATTCCTAGGAAAATATATATTTTTCAAGTCAATTTGCAGCCTCCAATTACTCAATTTCATAATCAATACAATATATTTTTATTTGTCACATTTATTCCTAAAACATCAAAAATCCCGTTTTAATCTCGTTCTCATTTCATAAAATACATAAAGGGCATTTAAAATAAACTCTAGATAATTTACAATAATAATAAGTTTACTCACCGTTTGTACAAACTAAAAGCTTTCTAAGCGCCCCGATCACTACTCGTCGGGTACGACTTCTTTGCCTTTTCCGGAAGGCTCTCCTCCTAGACACATTACAAAAATTTACACAATTCATCACATTGATGCTAAATCACTATATAATTAACTTAAATCCTATACTAATGCATGGTATGAAATGCAATAGCCTAAAACGGCTTAAACGCGGTATTAACCTATTTTTGGCACTTTGCCCGATAAATTGCTAACGCGCTCCATTTTAGCTCTAAATCATCCCATTCTCTCTCCAACATTTCTAACCATTAAATATCAGCCAATAACCTTCTAAAAACAACAAAATCAGCTCACTCCCTTCCTTGGAAAATTCGGCCAAAAATGGGACATTAACTCGGTTAATTTTCTACTTTGTTTTTCTATCACGTTTAATCGTTTTTCATCATTTTCTCTTCATTTCCCTTAGAATAAAATCAATTCATCATCATTGTACAGCATTGAGCATCCAGCCAAGAGTGGGTATTGTGAAAATTTAATGATTTCTTGCCCAATTTAATTTCTAAACACATTTAACTAACTAAAACTATCAATTTAACTAAAAATCAAAACCTAAAAATTTCAATTTCTCTCCCCTAGAATTTCGTCCAGCCCTTGATATCACTTTTTGATCTCTCTCCTCAAGCATGCTAAATGGAAATAAAGGCATAGGAAAGGTAGAAATCAAGCTAAAATCGAAAAATCTTACCGTTAGACGCGTAAACGGTCGAAAACCGCGAATTTCCCTTTGAATTTTCTTGTTTCTCTTTGGTTTTTCTTTTTTTCTTCCTTTCCTCTCTATTTCCTCTCTTGTTCTTCCTTATGGCCGGCCAGCACTTAAAATTTGGGTTTAAATGGGCTGACTTTTCATTAAAATAATATTATATCATTAAAAAATGCCACATGTCACTTTCCCATTGGCCCATTTTTAAAATTTCATCCATTTGTTTCCAAATTTTCACCATACACTTGTCTCATATATTCATAGCTTAGATAAAATTCTCAGACTCATCCAAAGTCTCGGTGGAGTAATTTTTGAAATTTACACTTTTGCCCCCGTAAAAGTCAAAAATTACATTTTTGCCCCAAAAATTGAAAAATTGCCCATAGACATATTTTTCATCCCTTATACTCATACCATTCTCCAATTTGTCAAATTTGATCTAAATTCTCTCAAAATCTCAAATTTTGTCCGTGGGTGGCAAAATTACGATTTTGCCCCTACACTCCAAAAATCACCAGAATTAAACTTTTTCACTTCCTATCATTAAATTATACTCCAAATAGTTAATCTTGGTCAAAAATTTCACTCCATGATCAAATTATTATCTTAGGTGGCAAAATGACGATTTTGCCCTTGAATATCAAAATTTCTAATTTTACCCCAAATAAACCCTCGAAATCCGAACAATCATTTTTAGTCATTCCTAGACTATAAAATATTAAATTTCATCCTACAATTCCTATTTGAACTAGTTCGAGGTTAAATCAATTTAAATGTACCGTTAGGTACAATATCGGGTTTCGTCTATTCTTAGGTGCTTTTCTAGCGTAATAACATGCTACTCAATGCATGTATGTCATGACATGTATTTATAGGGTCGGGTTTTACACAGAGAGATGAGCATCATAGTAGCCTCATCAACTTTAGGTCCAAAAGTCCCTTCTCTTTGAGAAAAGATGACTCACCAGTTTTACATAATTAATATTATTCATTCGAATTATAGTAAAATCTCTTTAAATTAAAACTCGAAAAATTAATAACTTTGATTAAATAATATTTTTAGTAGGTCTCAACTTGGAACCAACGTGATAAATTAATAATTCATTAAATTTATAAAATGATACATTCAAACAAAACACATGCGTCTCACTTGATATATAAATTAATAATCTTGTTATATATTAAAATTATATATTTACATAACTCAATTATAAGACCTTTGTAAAATATGACTCAAATGCTACTTGTTTTTTATGGAAATTAATGTCTCTTTGGACCTCATCTCTAACTTTTCTTAGTGCATTAACTTTTCATTTGTCATTGTTGACTTCTTTACACTTTTGAGTTGAGAAGTCATTGTGTTTAATTTTACCGTTTGTAAATGCTTTTATTTGATTTAATGTTCATGAAGTATATTAATTAAGTGTACATCGAATGTAATTTTAGTTTGTTGCAAAAATTGATAGATTTATGACTTCTATTTAATAAGACTAATTATATTCATGAATTTGTTTTAGTTAAACAAATACATAAATTAATGAGTAATTCGGTAATTAGGTAATATTTGTATAATCACAATATACAATACATGTATTAAGTTCAATATTTTGAAAAAAAATAAAAAATAACTTGATAAATTAATTTTTTATTGATTAATGTATAAATTCATAAATTATTAATTTATTGATTAATTAATGTGTCGATTAATTAATAAATTTTCATGACCTTAAATGTATTAATTTATAGAGATTTTACTACATTTTGAAAAAAAAAAAAGAGGTTTTTTGGACCTAAAATTGAGGCTGCCATGATCTTTCTTGCCATTGCAAGAAGCAATAACTTTGGCTTTTACAGACCACTTTTTCAATATTAAAGTCAGTTTAAATTGTTAATCTAAATTTTAATTTGAGAAAAAAATAATTTACCTACAAAATTACCAACAAAAATTTCCATCAGTAATACCAATAAAAAATACAGACAAATTTCTCTCATTATCGACTAAAAATCGATTGACAGATCGAAGCTGTTGTTGATCAAATTGTCGACAGAATGCTCCATGGGTAAGTTACGAAATATGTCATCACCAACGGAATTTCCATTATCGACAACGCTATTGCCCACAGAATTTTGACAAAATCTTTTTTATTATCGACAGAAATTTTTATCGATAATGACTTCTTTTTTTTTTTTGTAGTGGAAGAAAGCTATAGATACTTGCTTTGAACATGATTTTTCTTTCTTTTTCTTCTTCTTTATAAATCGACAATGGTTATTCTATTTCGAAAAATGATCATTTTATGAACTAAAAGGCTAATGACTATTTCATTCTCCCAATCAAATATATGGTAATGAGTAGGCAACCTGGAGAGATTAAGAAATGCCTTACCAAAACTTTAAGACACGAATAGCCATTCAACATGTTGCGATATTAATTAGCTGAAAATCTGAAAAAAAATTTTGGCTATTTACCTGTTTTTGGATGTGACAAAAATCTAATTAAATATTATATTTATTAATAAATTTACTTTACTAAATGATGAAATTATTACAACTAGTCTTTATTTATTTATATATTAACAAGCCTTTATATTCTTGGACCATTTTTGGGGCTTTGGTAGCTGTAGTTGTATATCAAAGGGAGCTCTGAAGTGCGAAAGAATAAGTGTAGATTTCTATCAAATTTGCCTTTGTAATACCTAATGTTTGGCTACTGAGAACGTACGGGAAAAGGAAAGAAAGTTTGCTGTATTCTTCTTTCCCTGGATGCGATGTTGAGAGAAAAAAGATTATAAAAGTAAATACCCCCTTACCCCAACTAAGCAAACACATCAACATGGCACATGTTAGCTCTTGACTGCTTAAATACTTTGCACTTCAAACATAATATTTAACATTGTATATGATTAAATTTGACTGCTAGTTAACAAGAAGTTGAGTGGGCCTGAATGTTAAAAGAATGGCCAAACAAAACAAAAAGAAAAGAAAAAAGGTAAATCATCTTTGCTAAGAACAGTAAGTCATCCCACAACTTCAAATAACATAGCAAACTAAAGGGGTAAAACAGTTTAGTAAGGCTCCAAAGAATTATTGCCTTGAAACCAACACCTATGTCCAAATGCAGCTGCACTTAGATATGAACAGTCTTTCTTTAATAAAATGAAAAAGATTACAAACAATAATTTCAGGACCACGGAACATTCAAATCAAAAAGCAACACCGGTACCCATATTAAAGGCTAGATTCACCATTTCATCTCAGAAGGCAACACTATCACACCTCCCTGCAAGCTACAATCAACATCTGCATGCCTTTAATCAGTGTCTGAGTGACTACTCCAACAGAGACTAAGACATGATCCATCCCACCTCCTTGGAAAATAATAGTAGGAACGCGGGAAATCTTCTGCACTGAACCCTGTACATACTAACCCACTACACCTCCATACCAGAAATTTCACAACAGAGCATCAAAATAAGCTCCAATGTATGGAAAAGAAAGAACCCAAGGAAAGGAAAATATATCCCAGCAAGGTTCTATCGTAATACACATAGGCCCACTTAAATGTTTTGCTAAAAAAGCAGCATGTTATTAAAGGTAAAAACACATCAACTAGAAAAGCTAAAATCTGAAAGGGGCTAAATTGACCTTTAGTTTAAATGTCCTCAGAGCTTCACCTGAACCATTGAGGATGCTCCATCATAGCCATACGTTTGAAATAGTATAGCTAATTGCATTCCTTTCAGCACATGGCATCACTTGCTCCATACTTTACTTCAACATGGCTGTCTCAAACATGTGCGAATTTAAACTCTTCCTAAGTACCATTTCTTCATGACTATTCTACAAGCACAGACCGCTGAGAGAGATCCCATATCAGCTTTTTCTGCTGATCATTAATGTGGGGTAAACATGCATGTAAAAGATCAACCGGCATTTCCCTTTTAATAGCTCTGGTAGCATCTGACTCATCAATTGCCATATCTGGTTTGACCTGCAAACGCAAGGACTGCATCACAGTATCATATTTGTTTACACAATACTTGGTAAGAAGGTTAAAAAATTCATCAAATGAGGCCTTCCAAAGGGACTGATTGGTCATATTATAATTGCCAGCAGCTCTAAAATCAATCATGAGTTTCGTTGCCCTATCAAGGACAGACTTAAGAATAAGAGATGCCCCATCTCCAGCAGGACTTCCAACCGGACGAAGAGGGGGCTGCTCTGAGGAACAAACCACAGCTGCAAGACAGACACTAAGTGCACGAAGATCCATGCCATGAACACATGACGAGACAACCCTTGCAAGGTTATTTGTAGTTTCTGCTGCTCCTGGATCAGAGGGTAGGCCTCCAAACAAGAACCTTAAATGACGGAAAATGGCCATGCAGACAACTCGCATAAGCTCACCACCGGGAAAAACAAGCTGAAGGTATCTTGCAAGCAGCTTCCGGCCTTTGGGAAGGGAAACTATCCGTAAAAATACAAAATCGTCCTTATGAGCAAGCTCATCTGTATGACCATTCTTGCCAAGTGGGTCAACCAATTGAAGTGATGCAGCCAGGCCTTCCAACAAAACCTGTCGTCTTTGTCTCAGCTGTGCTCCACTATCCTGCAACTGATTAAACTGTAAAAACCGGTCAATATCATCTACATCAAGAAGAAGGCATAGACCATCCTCGATTGTAACTCTAGCAGCAAGCATTGGTTCCTGTTCCAGGGGCATATCAGAAACTTTCTGTTCATTGTTGCTGACAGCAGATGAATTTGGAGGGTCAACTTCAAGAAGAGGGCGAGGCCTGCGAATCGAAGAGAAAGGAACCCTTCCAAGAGCATCAACCTGGAGAAACGCATGTGGCTCGGTATTAGCACGTGCTCGGGGAGGAAGATCCCTAAGATGAGTTGGGCAAAAATGATGTCTCAACTTTGCCCCAGCATATTTTCTTGCAAGACAAGCCTGGTGGTAATAATCATCCACATAAGGATCGTTACTGTGAGTTGCAGCAAGCTGCATTCTAAGAATGCCCTCAATCTCATCAGTAGACATGTATTTGGATCTAAACTGAGGCCATCCAATATCACTCTTCAGTCCACTGTTATCAAAGCCCTGCTGAGAAAATCGTGGATTCTGCCTACTTCTTTGAGCTGATTTCGGTCTTTGATCTCTCAGATCACCAAGACCAAGTATAGCTTCAAACTTGTTCATTAGAGGTGGGGATGGGGAAAGATGAGGATTAAATAGTTGCGACTGTATCCCTGACAAATGGCCAAATGATGGCTGAACAGGATGTTGGAGTCTCTGCTGGTGCGACTGCAGCTGTGGCATTAATTGTGATGGAATCAAACCATTTTGATGAGATAACTGTTGTTGCAACATATTGTTTAAAACACTGGTATTATCTCCGCCATATAAGTTCGGCTGGCTCCCCCATTGATTTGACGGCCGATTATTGACAGACAAACCAGGAGGGAATTGAGGCATATTCCCAGCATAATGTGACCCATGATGTAAACCTGGCAATTGAAGCTGAGAATTAGAGAAGGAAGAGAGGTTTGGCGAAGAAGCCATCTGTGATCCACCAGCCATATGCGGAATATTCAGGTGACCAGAATGGTGGTTTGGTGAAGCTTGTGGAGATCTGCCACCAGGGGGAGGGTAAGAAGTGTAAGAAGATTTTGGAACTAGAATTGGTTCACTAGAGAAATGTTGATTGTGATGGTGTTGCAGCTGCTGCTGCTGCTGCTCAGGGTATGAGGATGTCCTGTACAGATGCTCTGAGTCCAAATTGGGCACAGAAGAATATGGTTGTGATGACCAGCGTTTGCCTTCTGGAATACTTTCAGTCTCAAGAGCCTGCTGATCAAACCAGTTACGAAATTCCTCCCCATGTGCCCATTCAGCAACAGATGAACCTTAAAGGAGAACACCATGTTTAGAATAATGAGAAATATGTCAACATAAATATGGCATTATATGCATGTATGTTTGTTAGCGCCTTCACTCTGATAATGTAGGGTTCTAGTGCCTAGATAACTATTTACAAACAAAAGTAATGGATAATAATGTTGATACACAACTTTTTGTTATAAATGGAAGTGAAGGAAACCTTGCACTAGTGTTTGATGATGACTAGCAGTTAATTATGATAATGCATCATCATGGAGCACATTAGGCAACGGATTGGACCAAACTCTTTAACATTTAGTGACAAAATTATATATTTTAAGCTTATTCGATAAAATACATAAAATCATCTTCATCATATACATGTGTCGGTGTGTGTGTGTAGAAATTGCTGCTTTACTTCACTGCGATGATGTAAGGGGTGCCACGGGTGCACCTTGCACATTTTACGTCTCACAGCCTCAATCCAATCACCCTAATTAAGAGAAAACTAAACGAGTGATATAGAAATGTTAGTAACAGGGCAGACGGAAGCATAGAAGATTTTGAGAGTGTCAATGCCGCATACACAATTATAGTACATTATCAAGAGGCTTGATAAACACTGCTAGAAACAACAACAATTGATTTCAATAACAACATTTTGACTAATTAGTATTACGAATATCATGACATAAGAATGTCACCAATGCTATATTTACAACTAATTATTTTGCCTACTAGGGGATCTAATTCTTACAATTGTCTTACTTAGAGCAGCATATAAGAAATTTCAAAACAATGGAGAAAGGAATTTCAACAGCCTGACTGAGGTGAGCATCATCAAATGGATTTCACTCAAGTCATGTGACAAATATAGCTATTAAAGGAACATGTTTCACTCCGATCTGCAAACATTTATTCTGTCCCATATATATGAATAACAAGAACAGCTTCATCTCGTGCATGAAGGTTGTTGAGTTCGAGGATGAGATATTCAATGAAGTTCACACCTGAGATGCTTAAGGCACTTGAATGTATCCAAATTTTCCGATTTAATTAACATTAGAGAAGGCCAAAAAAGAAAAAAGAAGGCAGGGGGGAAAACAAAACAAGTTTAATAATAAATTTGAAGGTGGCAAGAACGCTCTAAATTTATCAAAAACTCTTCCACACATACATATCAAAATTATGTTAGAACCCTAAAATACATATATATGTATATACACACACACAGGGTTCATAATCAAAGACAAGTCTTGCATAGGTTAGATTTACATTCTATTTTAATGCATTTCTAGTATGTTTTTGCTTGACTACTTTACAGACAACAGTCTACATTGTGACAACCCCTGCCCCTTCCCAAGGAAAACCATTAACCACCAACTCCCAATTGAAAAAGGATCTCCATCGCAGATTTTTAGTACAACTATCCAATGCCTTTTTTCAGAAGGAGCATGTCCACCACACCTAAGCATTTATGTGGTAAAAACTGTATAAAACTCTTATCAGATGCTACTAGCAACGACCTTTCACCAAATAACTCAATTCTGAAGCAAGTAACTCTAATTTTATCATTTCTTTTTTCTAGCTATGAAATCATTAAAAACCAAAAACAGTCTGAAAATAGTTAACCTGATCTAAATTTTTTATATATCTTCCACTTGATCCCAGGATGTCTTATTTTTATTCACATCACTTGATAGTTTTCCAGAACTTGTACATAATATTCCATTAAGTGAACTGGAATCATACAGCTACAGTCCACACTTCACTGCAGTCAAAAGGATGCATACATCAAGGTTCACCAATCAGCATTGATGATAAATAGATCACATCAAAAGTTCTACATGAAACAAATCTAAAAGTGATTGGACCTCAACTACATCAATCATCACCAATTTACGTATAGAAGAAAGTTTTTTCTTTTGGCCATTACTGATAAAAGAAATTTATGAGATTAATAGACTCACTTTCTCTGGATCCCCTATCACCAATTATCCCTGAGCCTCTTGGTCCACTAACAGCTGTGTTTAACTGCAAGAAAATCACAAGCAAGCATCAGCAAACACTCAACCACCAACTCTAAGCTAGACAAAACCACCAAGAAACATGCATCTCAGTACATGCCACTGGTGAATTGTAATTTTAAAATATAAAGGAAAAAGATAGGAACTTTATCCTTTGTGGACTTTTAATAGTTCAAGAAGTTGATCTAGTCGATAGCAAACAAGGAGATTTAATCTAAAAGCAAAGAATCCTTGCCAATGAATTACATGAATTAAGCCAAATATCGGCTAAGTTAAGGTTCATTCCAAAAGTAGCTTAATGCTAGTGTCATTGCTTGACAGATGTACAATAATAATTAGGAGGATCAATTCTTAGAAAACTGAGAGTTGTTGAAAGAGTTTGGAAAGTAGCTTGGTAAAACATTTATTGTATATCTTAAGACAGACAGGAGCTCAAAAGTAAAAGAGAGTAATTTGGTGAGTTTTCATCCATTAATTCACTCTGCATGGGAACAAGGTAAATGTAATTCCAGGGGCATTTGCACCAAGTTGTGCACGATTGAACTCCCAACAATCTACTTTTAGGATAGGTGCAAGGATTAAATTGTTTTAACGCCATGAAAATATGAAAAGACAATAAATTAGCTAACAGATCAAAATAGAAGTTAATCTATAGGAGGGGAAAAGATCTTTGACTATCCTAGTTGCAAAATAAAGTAACTATGAAGTGGACTAACCTTTGAAAATGTACTAGCAAGATCATCAATGTCTGATAAGGATCTCAAAACCTCACCCTGAAAAAATGAAAAGAAATTAGACCAAGCATCTAGGGCATGAATATTCTACTTGAAATCAACTATGAAAATAAATAAACTTGAAGATTAAATAGTTAGATGCATCAAAAGAACACCTAAAGTGATGAAAATTCTAAATCAACACTTGAAATTTTAACCATATTAGGAAACATTTGAAGTGCACAACTTCACAAAGAGAAAGAGGAGGGGAAGAGATCAATTTCCTCTCTTTTTGGATTTCCCTTTGTTAGTGAGGCATGCCTCATCAGACTCTAGCTACTTCGTCAAAATATTTGCTATTCTGCTTCAGGAAGCATACAAGAAACAGCAAACCTTACTTCAAAAAGCACCCAACTACAACTAACATAATCTGCAAAACCTATTCAAATGTGGAATACAATTTTATTGACAGGATGACTGGGCCATTGGACCAAGTGCTTATACGATATAATTTTCATAAAAAAAATTTACACAAGAGCTACCTCTCATTGTGAAGACCCAGACCCAAGGAGACCAGTAAAATTAACTTAAAAAACAGCCCAACCTATATGGCCATACTGTCAACTTATAAAGGTCAGAATATACAAGGGAAATATACAGAGGACAGGCTTTACAGTGTCTTGCCAGGACAAATGGAACATTACAGAATATGACCTCCCACAGAGTTTTACTCCGTAAATAGGAATAAAATCCTGAACTTCATTAAAATAACAAATAGCATGCCAAACACTAACTAAAGCAATGGCATCTATCTGTTCAAGAAAACAGGGGGAAAAAAAGGCATCTAGCATTGCTTCAGAAGGCTACCTTTCAGCATCATGTTGGGTAGGGTGAGATTTACATTTCAAATTAATAGTCACTACTTCTGTCCTACACTGCATAAATTTCTAAGAACAATTAAACAGGAAAAGGAAACTGAAATGAAACAAGAACATTAACCTCCTCTCGATCGAACAAGAACTCCTCCTGTTCAAGTCCGACTGCTGGTAATTCCGCCTCTTCATCATCTAATCCCCCCAATTCAACTTCCTCAAGAACGTCTTTTCCAAAAAACGCATATTGTGATGCATCAAATACTGCAGCTCCTGCATCATAGAAAGCTTATTTTACTAAAGACAAACTCTTTGACAAAAAAACTCACAACATAAAGAACAGATCATATTTCACTAAAAATGAGTAGCTATACATGTTCAGGAAAAACAACCCAAAACATACATTAATCCAAACTTTTCACCAGAACACCAAGTATATACAAATTTATGCAAAACACAAGGAGTCTTCTTTTTTTTCTTAAGACCCAAACAGCAAGCAACTATCTAATCCACCATGCACTGCCATAACAGCCATTTGTACTGTATGCCAAGGGTATAACCCAATGGTTAGAACTTGAGACCCCACCTCTGAAGTCTCAAGTTCAAACCTTGGGAATGGGCAGGGGATGGGTTAATGAGATGGGAGCAGGTTACCTCCAGTTGTGTAGCCCACGGGCCAGTGGGTCTCCATATGTACAACAAACAGTTTCTCCAATCCCAAATATTCCAACCACCAAAAACAGTCATAATCAAAATCAACCCAACCAAAATACAAGCGCATTTCATCATTAAACCAGAGTGCATTAGTACACAACATCGACCTTTATGATTTCAGTAGTGGCAAATTTACACGCACTATAAAATGAAGCAACAATCAAAATCCAGAAACTTTTAACATCTCGAAACAACAGCATTCCACTTTGAACTCAATCAAACAGTATTATCCAGAATTGCTTTTGCTATAAAACCCTATCCTAAGCATAAAAAACCAAATATTTCTGGATCTATTTTTTCTTTTCTTGTAAACTGCTACCCGTTTGACTTCACAATCAACTATACACTAACTTGTTGACTTTCAACATTTCAAATTTAACTCCATCCAAGATTTAAGCTTAAACCAAGCTAAAAAAAACTAACCCAAAGCTAATTTCACTGAAAAAAGAAAAATATGAACAAAATTGACCAAAAAATCGAAAATCAAACCTGTGGAAGAATCGCCAAATTGCTTAAGATCCTCAGAAGCATCCATTGTATCTACACTTGAAAATACTACTCAAAAAACGAAACCCAAAAACAAAACCCTAATAATTAACTCAATCTCCAATCTAATTTATTTTTTTAAAATCTAAAAAAATAAAAAGAAGAAAGTAATTAAAAGAGAAAGGGCAAAAAAAAGGTTAAAAACCAAGAAACCCCTTTGCAATGAAATTGGGTTTGGTGGATAGAAGATCTGTACAGTATTATTTCATGGTTAAGGATTTTTTTTTTTTTCTTGAAGGGCTTTTTTTTTCAAGTCAAAATTGTTGAGACAAATAGAAGAGAGAGAGTGAAGGGAACCCTAAAAAGAGATAACGATGGTAATTTTATTTTTTATTTATATTTTTTATTATTTTTTTAATTAACTGATTAGATAGAGAATAAAATACGAATTATACAGAGCAGAGGAAGGGGGGCGGCGAAGGAAGAGAGTAAAAATTAAATAATTTTAATATTGTTAGGCGTTTTTGGGTTGTGCCTTTTGGCTTTGGATTTTTTCTGCCTTCCATACGAAGTGGGAAAGAAAGGTGCCCTCCAAGAAAAGATTGGCATCTTCCACAATTATATTACTATTATACCACTAATTGTATCTTTTTTATATTCTGTAATATAATATAAATATATTTTTTTATTTTAAAAAAAATGAACTCAATTCTTTAAATTATTATATATTTTATTTATTTAGTTGTATATATTATAAAAACTTGTCACATATCCTGATTTTATATTTTTATTATTATTTCATTTGCTTTTTACACAAACTTCATTAATTGGTTGTTATATATATCTCTTAATTCTTAACTAAGAGGATACCATGATACGCACCGAGATTTATCATGAGTGAAGAATTTATTGTAATAATATCATGATTTTTTAAAATATTTGATTGGTGTGAATTTTGTGAAACTTTATCAACATTTGATATTAAGAATTGTAAATAGTATTGCATATCGTCACAATAATTGAAACAAAAGTATACAGCATAAGATAACAAAATAAAAAAGAAAAACTAGATATCATATATACATCTTTAGCTTTATTTTACTGATCAATATTTTCTATGTAAAAAAATTTTTAGATACAATATGTACAAAAAAATTTTCAATAAGTTTGAATAATATTAAAAAAAATAGTAAAAGGTGTAATCTTAAATTTGGAAATATTATAAATAATGCTAGTAATAATAAATTACAGATAATTATTTAAAATACTGACATTTTTTAAAAAATTCTTGTAACAAAATGATTATTAATTACACTCATTAAAATTTTGTTAATTTTAATGATGAAATTTTGTAAATTATTTTCATTTGTAATCGCTACTTTTCGATCCTATGTTTTTCTAATTATTTAAAAATAATCCATTTTGTGAAAAATAATCTTGAGATCTCTCAATACTTTGCTAAGTGATTATTAAATTTATTTACTTAATTTTTTTTATTCTTAAGATTTTTTAAAATAATTTTATAAATTTAAATTAATACATAAAAAATAAATAAGACAATCAATGGGTTAGGAAATACTTCAATTGTTGTTGGGTTTGGCCTAAAGCTGATTTGGCTCAACTTCTTTTTTTCCTCTTTCTACCCAACAAAATGATGTAGTTTTAATCTCTAGTAAAATCCTACCTTAACCCTATCTATAAATTTTTTTTTTCTCATTTTAGTTTCTTTTCCTTCTTCTCCCACTAACCTTATCAACCAACCCTTTTCTCTCAACCCTCTTTCCCTTCCTCGTTCCTCGACATCATAGCGATCGTTGGCCTTGGCCATTTACAACGATCGCTCCCTCTTTCATTTTTTTTCTCTTCTCTTTGCCCTTCTGCAGATTGTTTCCTCCCTTTCTAAAAAAGCCTAATCTCTCGTCCGATGACATCTTCTGTTTTTTTTTCTCATATGTCTTAACCCAACCGACCTCTTTCTTTTTTTACCTCTTTCCTTTACAATTTTTTTCTCCTTTATCTCTTTCACAATTGATCCTTCTCTCTCCTTTTTTTTATTTAAACCACCAGCCAACTCTCATTCTTGCTTTTCCATTTTCTTTTTCTTTTTTTTCCTATTCCTTAAAAATCCAAAACAACCTCCCCTATTAACTCTATTTTCCTTTTTATTTTTGGATTGATTTTCCTTTGGATTCTTTTATGTTATTCTTTATGGTTTTTTTCAATTGACTTTTTGGTTTTGTTAATTTTGTAGTTTGAAGCTTAATTTTGTGTTTATGCTTTAACAATGCTATTTTTTTTTTTTGAAAAGTTAAGGTGAATTTCATTAAACACCAAATAACATCATTACAATAAGACATTCATCAATTTTAACTTGCATAGCTCATCATTTTACACATAGGATTAACTCTATAGTTTTCAAATAAATCCTGTGTTTTGAAATGACAAAAAAAAAATTATCAAAATTCATTTAAGTCTTGGAATATCAAGTCCACAAATCCCTTAACACCTTAAAATGAGTTTGAGAAGAAAAACAATGAAAAAGGACTTTGAGTCTCGAATGAAAAGAAGAATGACTATTTTCACATTAAATGCACTCTCAACTACCCTTGAAGTTTCAGCAACTACAAATACAAGCTTTCTTAGCATTTATGAAAGTTGAAAGACTTCGAAACACAACTCATAAGAGAAGAATTTGTCAAAAATCATTCAAAACCCATATTATTCTTCTTTTAATCCTTAAAGTCTTCTAGTACAGTATTTATTGAGCCCTCACTCCTTCACTAAATACTATACCTAACTTGTTATTTAGCCTTTTAGAGGCATACCAACTGTGTTCTCACTCTTCTTAGTATACTTATTTAAATGGTTATACCTAAACGTGATTGTGCTTTAATCCTAAAAAGGCATTATATTGAAAGGTTATGCTTGATCAACAAAAGGTATTGTATTAAATTTTGATCAACCATATGATCCTTCTTCATGACTGATTTCGATATCAGACTAAATATTAATATTTTAATATTATTTTTATTAATAAAATATTATTTTATTCTAAAAATTTTATCTTGTCTCTTTGGTTCCTAAAGTTCCTTATTATGCCTCAATTCGTATCCGACCAACTTTATTTATCACCATATCAAAGTATGGGGCATTTCATATGTACACTTTATAGTATATAACTTGTAATGTCTTTTAACGCATACATTTTATATTATATATTATGTTCATTTATAAAGAATATAATTACTATTTTATAAATTAATAATTACTAAATAATATAATATCTTTGTTTATATAAACTTATTATATATAAACTTAATTATCTAAAAAGAAGTTGTAAGATTAGAATTGTTTGAAACTTAATTATTTTTTTTAATTTCAAGTAATTAAGGATAAATCCATATAATTGATTAAATTAATTAATAAAATTATGATTATTAATTAACTTGTAATGTCTTTTAATATCTATACTTTATATATATTGGGTTCATTATTAAGGAATATAATTACTATTATATATATACACTAAAATACTTTTAATATATATACTTTAAATATAAATATATTTACTTTTTATTTTGTGTTAATATTATAAAAATTATAACTTATAACATTAT
>NC_030856.1:10256094-10258244 GCF_000208745.1 Theobroma cacao | reverse complement strand
TAGACTGGATTACATTTTATTCGCCATATTATGCTACTGGAATTTTTATGGGTCTGGTGGTATATTAAACGGTCACTGCAGTGGTGGGGGTTTCCGTGGACTGCCTATGAGAGGGGCACGGTAACTCAATTATATACTTACCTCCGGGGGGAGATGTTGGGTGAAGTATCTCCTGAGGTATGATTTGAGTGCACCTCACGTTCGGGCCACCACGTGAGAGTGAGACTCAGCCAACGCTAAGGAACGGCTGTGTGTTAGATGTGAAAACATGTTTATAGGTATGGGTCATTGAACAGCCTTGGCGGTCTCAGTGGGATACCTTGACGAAGGTACCTGCGAGAATGATTTTGGCAGGGGCCAAGTTTAAGAAATTCATAAGCCGAGAAATTTTGATGAAAAGAAATTGTTTGGTTTAGATTGAAACGAGTTTTGTGTTATGAACATTATTGAGATATAACGTTTTTATATTGTCTCCATCTACTCGGCTTTAGATGCTTTTGATGGTAATTGTTTACTCACTGGGATTATGTAATCATAATCTCACCCATCTTCCTATCCATTTTCAGGCTCAGGACAGTTTGTTGATAGTTGATTAAAACGAGAATTAATCTCGGAGTTATATCATAGGAAGTAAGGGTTCGTAGCCCTACATCTTCTTAGTTAGTTGGGGGCCCACGTGTCACTAAAAAAGTAATTTTATTTTTCAGTTATTTGATTTAAAGTACGTAGGAATATATTTAGCTTTTACACCATATTTTTGGCGAGTTTCGATATTTTTGAAGAAAAATGACGAAAATGCCCCTGTGAGCCAGAAAATAATATTTTATTATTTTGAGTTGGAAACAACTTATGTTTTCTTGAAATGCGAGATTTAATAACTGTCGCTCACCGGGGAGATGCGGAAGTTGATGCTAAGCCTTGCGGGGTTTCGATCGGCATTCGGGGTAATCAGTGCTTATCGGGACACCGCGACGGTTGTCACGGGCTCGATGAGAGTTCTGGGTCGTGACAATTAAGTTGGTATCAGAGCAAAGGGAAAGATAACCCTATTCTTGGGAACTCTCGTATATGATCTATGGCGAAGTATGACTCTCCGCCTATGAGCTTGGAAGAGGAGGGAAGGGACTACTCCTGGTGCGTTCCGGAGTGAAGTGCACCTCTTGCCGAGTGCTCTGATAGGTACCATTTAATGCCATTATGCCCTGAGGGGTTGAGTCGAATTAAGTTGGTATCAGAGTATGGTTTAAAGATCAAAGATTTTGATTTTAAAGCTTTGGATTTTAAAGTTTTTAGTTTTAAAGTTGTTTTAAGAAATTCACACTGACATTGCGTGTCCCCGAGTTAAGTTAAGTCAAATAGAATGCATGAGTCTGCATATAGAAACCTATTTGTTTGCAGGGTGTATAAGAGATTAAGTGATTTTCGTTTGATTTCATATAGGTTTTGAAGTGTGTTGGATTACACTTAACATGTCTAGGGGGGACAGTGATTTTGATATTTCACAGAGTGTTAGTGAAGGACCAACAGATTTTACTGTTGAAAGTCGATGGTGTCCTGAACTTAATAATCTAGAAGGAGATCCATTTAGAGTACCTACTAATTGGGCTCCATCAGATTTGGGAACGAAAGTTAAAATAAGGGAAAGTCCTAGTGACAGTGAGACTGATGAGAGCGTTGATAGTAATGACGTAAATGAAGGCATGAGAAACTTTCTCTTAAAAGGAATTGAGGAATATGCCAAAGGGGGGAAGAAAATGAGGATAGCAGAAGAAGAATATTATTGTGGGAAAACATCGGCATCGGTCGTTAGACATTCTCCCCCAGGCTGTGGGAGCGATGTAAGTAAATGGCAACAGAAGAAAAAGGGAAAACTTAAAATAGACTCGAAAAATGATCAAGATGATAATGATCCTAAAGATGTTTAGTGCCTTGTTGAAGCTTGTAATAATGTAATCCTAGGCAGATGCAGAATGAGAAGGATAACAATCCCTTGTATAAAAGTCTTAAGAGTTGACTTTTGTCTTGTATAATATAAACGGATGATGGAGTAGTTGTTTAAAGGACAGAAGGAGTATAAAAATCTTTTAGTATGACCAAGGTAGATTAGTAATATAAGTATTGAGGATGAATAATTATCTTAGTGGCAAGAT
>NC_030856.1:10247481-10249700 GCF_000208745.1 Theobroma cacao | reverse complement strand
TTCCTTTCTTTTTCTTTCTTTTTTCTTTCTAGCCGCTCATTCTTCTTTATTTTTTTCCCCCAACCGGTTGCTCATTCTTTGTGACATTTTTTTTATTCCTTCTTCTTCTTTCCTTCCTTATTCTTTTCTTCCCCTAGCCAGTTGTTGATCCTCCATTCTTGCCACTCCATTGTTGGTCCTTCATTCAAGTAAATCACTAAATCTAATCTCTTTTTACTTTTTGGTTGAAATTTATTCTATAATGATATATAATATAAGTTCAAATAGAATTTGTCTGGGCATTCCAAACCTGAGTTGCATCTTTTTTCTTTTTTTCAAATGTAAGTTTTTGACAAAAGGTAAGTGTTAAAGGCAGGGGAGATGAATCCGTCCAAACCATCATAGTTGAAATCCCCAACAGAAAAGTTACAATTTCTGGCCTAAAAACTGTTTTCACGGGCCAGATGTTTCCATTAGAATCAATTTTCTGTTTATTGCTTTTATTTCTATGGGAAAGTTTGAAGAAGTATGTGGTAGCTTTAGACTAAGATGCAAAGCTAAAGGGTTTTCTAGCTTTGATTCAGATCTTAGACTTAAGTCAAATGCTAGCCTTTAAGCCATCAAAATTATATTGAAGTTGTTTCTTTAGATTGGGAATTATTTGTCACTTAAATCTCAAGTGATGCTACCAAAGTCAAACTAAATTATGAATGTAGTATTAAAGTAGCAATAGGCAAAACTATTCTTTTTTTTTCTATCATAAAAGTTCTAGCTTCCAATCAATTAGAAACTCAAGTGCACATAGAGAAATGTCGATGCATCCTACTAACTTTTGCCTACTAATTTGGCTCAGTATCAATACTGGTGAGCTATTCTATGTTCATGGGATAAACAATTCTATTCATGTGCAATAGAAATCATGTCCGTTCATGTGTTATTGTGCTGTACTTAGTTTTTCAAAATTGATTTAGATATTGATTCTGTCATTTTTATTTTTTTAGGTCTTTTGAAAAATGGACTCAGATGAAAATTGTGATGATAATATTAATTGTAATGGCAAGAAGACACTCTCTCAATCGTCAGCATATGTAGGGTCAAGTTCACAACAAGTACCTTTAGTTGAGCCTTCTAGAACTCCTGTTAGTGGTAGTCAACCTTTGATCTCGCTTACTGGAAGTAAACCTCCATTAGGTAGTTCGAGTACCAAACGTCCTCGCAAATTAACTTCAGAGGTTTGGAATAATTTTGAAAAGAAAAATATCGATAGGGAAGACGTGACAATTTGTAATTATTGTAAAGCTATTCTTAAGGCCAATAGCAGGAATGGAACAAAGCTTTAAAAAATCACATGAGTACTTGTGCAAGGAGAAAAAATTCAAGCATTGAACAATGCTTTGAAAAGCAAAAGCAACTTGGCACAGATACACAAGCTGATGGGAAGGCTCAGATTAGAAATTACACATTTGATCAGGACATTTCAAGACATGAGTTGGCTTGTGCTATAATCTTGCATGAGTATCCACTTTTTATTGTTTCTCATGTTGGTTTTAAGAAGATTGCTGCTAGTCTTCAACCCATGTTTAAGATGGTTTCTTGCAATACAATTAAAGAGGACATTCATAAAGTTTATTGCTCAAAGAAATCTAAGCTACAACAAGGGTTTGAGAAGTTAAAAAGTCGAATAGCAATCACGACGGATATATGGATTTTAAATAAAAAGAAAGGTTACATGTCTATCACTGCTCATTATATTAATGAATCTTGGGAGTTGCAAAGTTATATCTTGAGGTAAACAATTTTTATTCTAATTCTTTAAATTATGTTATGTTATACATTAATGGTTTTATGAAAAAAATTTAAGCATATTCATTAATATTATTTTGTAAATATGTAGATTTGTATATGTGCTAGCACCCCACACCATGGATGTTTTTGCCTAGGAAATGATGAATGCTTTGACTGAATAGTATATAGAGAGCAAACTTTCTACTATCACTATAGATAATTGCAACTCTAATGATGATATGTGTAAAGCCCGACCTTATAAAATACTATTCATGACATACATGTGATGATAGCATGATTGCATGCTAGGAGATTCCGAAAAATTTAAAAAAGTCGGTATTGTACTTAGAGGTACAACAAAGTTTATTTAATCCTCGAACTAAATCAAATAGAGAATTTTTAAGGTGAGATTAAGGGTTTCACAGTTCATGGATGACTTAAAATGTAATTTGGAG